>NW_021319341.1:253943-305862 GCF_001605985.2 Dendrobium catenatum
AGGGTGGTGCCACAGAGGGCGTACTCCACCACCAGCCGGTTTAATCCTAAGGGAATGAAGGACATAACCTTAAGGAAAATAAAAGAGAAAACTAAAAGGTGAAGAAATTTAAAAGACTCAGAGCAGAATCATGAATCAAGAAAGTGAATTTTATTGATTGGTCAAAAGAGCTACATCAAGCATAGTATTTCTTAAGGAAACGTCCGTTGACAGGTAACATCGGGCGAATTCCTTCATCAAGAAAGTGAATTCTTCCTTCCCACATGTTTTCCAAACAACATGGCAGACTTGGACAGGTCAATTCATTGACCCATCCAATCACAGAAATTGAACAAGATTTGCTTCACTCGTTTTACCTCCTTCCTATTGGATTCCGAGAACATAATAACATCATCTGCATAAAGTAAATGTGAAATCCTAGGTCCCTCCGAGTTAATCTTGATACCACAATTACTTTGTTCAAATGCATTTGAGAGAAGTTAACAGCATAGAATAAAAAGCATAGGAGACAAGGGACATCCTTGTCGAAAACCACTCCTAGCTTGAATCCAATTTGAATAATTGCCATTAATGATTAAAGAAAACTTAGGATCTTCTACACATTCCATGATGAGTTTAGAAATTTTTGGAGGAAAATTGAAGTATACCAATACTTTATGTAGAGAAGACCAAGCCATAGAATCATAAGCTTATTCCATGTCAACTTTGAAAGAAACAAGTCCTTTAGAAGCTTTAGAAAACCTTAATTTATTAAAGATCTCTTGAGCCCCCAAAACATGGTTTGATAAGGACCTTCCCTTAATGAATGCTGATTGCTCTTTAGAGATTAGTTCTGGAATGACCATAACTAATCTATTCAACATGATCCTTGCCGCCACCTTATAAACTATGTTACATAGACTTATCAGTCTATAATTAGATGGGAGAATAGGATTACATACCTTAGGGATAAGCACTATCAATGTTTCCTTCAAATTTTTGTTTAGATCTCCATTGCTAAAGAATTGACTTATATCCTTCCAAAAATTAGATTTAATGATTCCCCAATAAGATTTAATGAAAGAGCTTGTAACACCATCCTTTCCAGATGAAATATTGTTTTCCAATTGATTCAGCACTCCTTCCACCTCTTCAATTTTAAGGTCTGCCTCCAGGATTTCATGATCTCTTGAATTCAAGCAATTGTTCACAGCTGGCCAACCTTCAAGTTTGCTGCTCCTATCCTTCCATTTCTTCTGAAAAAACTGCAAGAAAACATCTTCCATATTTTCTTGTTCTTCCACTAACAACCCATTCTCATCTTTGATTTTGAAGATTTTATTTGAATTTCTTCTAGCACAAGCATAGGAGTGGAAAACATTTGAATTCTCATCACCTTCTTTTAGACACTTTATCTTAGCTCTTTGCTTCCACCATGAATTCAATCTAGCCAAAGTTGAATTCTGCTCATTCACCTTTGCTTTGAGACTCCAATATTTAGATTCTGATAGAGCACCATGTATTGATTCTTTGCTTTGAAGCTCCATAATTTCATTCATAAGATCATCTATAAGCTTATTTAGATTCTTCAACTTAGATTTGCTCCGAAAGAACAATGATTTCAAGGACCTTTTAAACTTCTTATTAAGCACTTGAGAGCAATTGCCTTGATAATTTTTGTTCCATTCCTTCCTTACCACCACAAAAAAGGCTTGATAAGACGCCCAACTATTTTCAAACCTAATATTACTCTTATAGATTGGTTTGAAATCCTCAAATTGCAATATAATTGAACAATGATCCGAGGCAATCCTAGCCAGATGCCTTACTACCAAACGAAAAGGTGAGCTCAGTGTAGAGGTGTTGATAAAATACCTATCCAACCTTTCTAGTATCCTCGCACCACCACATTTGTTGTTGCACCATGTGTATTTTGGCCCAATGAACCCAACTTCATGTAAATCATTGTTAAGCAAACACATCTTCATCTCCTTAGGTCCTTGGGAGAAAGTTAACCTTCTACAACCAACTTTATCCTCTTTTGTCCATTAAATAGTTAAAATCACCACCTATTGCCATAGGTAGTTCTCTAATGGAATACTTGTCTAGCATATCCCATAGATCTATTCTCTTTTGAACTTCTCTACTACCATACATCGTGGCCACCCTCCACAATCCTTTATTGAATATTTTTAGATCTCCATCACAATTTGAGAAGAACAGTCTACCAACGAAAACTCAACAAGAGTAGAATTCCAAAGAATTAACAAGCAACAATAAAGCCCTGATGATGGAACAAAGAAAAAATCCCAATCCATTCCTATTATTTCATTGATTTCGCATCTATCAACTTCAGCTAATTTGGTTTCTACGAAACCCAAGAATAAAGCTCCATTATTTTTAACAAATTCTCTAAGATATAAAGAAGCACTCCTTTTCCTTGCTCCTCTATAATTCCAAAAAGTTATGGAATGCATTAAAAGAGATTAGGAGGATTAACCCCCAAATTACCTTTCCCTTCTATCTCCAATCTTCTGCTTATTATTGAAGAGTTAATTTGTCCTAATTCCCTCAACTGCTTTCGTATTTTTTTCTTAGTGGAAAGAGAAGCATCAACCTTCCCTTTACTTACAAATATCACCTTTTCACTAGTAGCTGTACCAGATTCTTCTATTTGATCCCCACATGAAGTTTTTACAGTTTCTTTGTTAACAACACTAGAATGAATTTCATTTTGAGTTGAAACATCATTTGGGTTAAGAACAAACTCTCCTTCCTCCAGATATACAAAAGCATTGAAACTGTTATCAATAATCACTGGCTTCACAACTTGTTGGGCTCTGATGTTCCCCTCTACAAAGACATCAGATGAACTTCCTGCCAAAATTTCTTCCACTGGATTCTTCTCTCCAACTTGATTGTCTTCTTTGTTTCCAATAATTTTGTTGTTCTGTTTTGAAATTACCCAGTTGCTCTTACTTCCCATCCGAGATGATGGTCTTCTGGCCAAGTTGTTGTTAGTTTTTTCTTCCCATACCTCACCATCAACCTTGGTCCATAATTTTCTTTATCAATCAATTCTTTTCTTCCTAGTTTTTTATTACCTTCAGCATTATCATTTCTAACCAAATTACTATCATTTGAATTAACATGTTATGAAGAATTGGACCACTTTTCCATTCCAACTAAGGTGCATTCATTATTTTTGTGACCAATTTTCCCGCATTCAAAACACATATTTGGCACCCTTTCATATTCAATTCTCTGGAAGAATTTGTCTTCATCATCTTCAACTCAAACACCAGTTGGTTGTTTAACATCGAAATCTATCTGGACTCAAACCCTCCCAAATTCCCTTCTGGACCACTCGAACATATTACCGTCATTAAAAAAGGCTTGCCCACCATAGAAGCAATGCAGCAAATGTTTATCTCATTCCAACAATGCAGCGGTAGATTGGGCAATCTAATCCAAATAGGAGCAGATATCCCTTTAAGTGAATTCAGATCAAACCTTTGAGTCCATTTTTCAATCCCCACGATGTTCCCATTAACAAACCAGGGACCATTGGTTAGCACTGCTTCCTTATGTTCAGGTTCAAAGAACGAGCAAAGAATCCATTCATTCCCAAGCACCGTAAGATGGGATTTTCCATATTGACTCCATTATCCCCTCAATTCAGAGCTTATTAAAGCAAAATTAACATCACCACCAAAAATTTTTACTACCAATGACTTATCAAGCTTTTTTGATATCTCTATAACTTTTTCCACATTAAGCTTGATAGACCTTCCATCTTCAGCTAAGTAGTTGCCGAAATCCAAATCAGCCACCCTGATATTTTTATTATTTAGCCAAACATTCTGATGAATTTCTTGATTACTTTAATTAGGCATTTCATCAGATACTTCATCACACCTTCCCAATTTACCTGAATCGCATTCATGCACCTCCTCCAAATCAGACTCCATATTATCTTCGATTGCCAGGTTCCTTTTCCTTACATTCAGATTCATTCGAACCACTAGCCATCTTCAAATCAGAAACCTCTTTCACACTTGTTTCAGGTGATAAAACAGCTGCATTGTACGTCTTATTTGTTCCAGCTCTTAAAATTAAAGTTGGAGAAAATACCTTATCTCCTTTAGCCAACTGGGTCTTTACTAACAGATAAAGATTTTCTAGATTTTCCTCCATCAAAATTCCTTTACCCTTACCGGTGACCTCTACAATTTATTTCTTCATCAGCAGTCCTCCTTCATTAATTGTTAAGGGCTTATTCATTTTCACATTAACCTTCATTCCAGGGAACAAATTTGCTTTATCATCTCCAAACGCTGGAGGTGAGGAAGTCATGTTCCTAGCTCCACCATTCAAAGGGAGTCCAGATGATCATCTTTTCTCCAACGAACCACCGGCGGAAGGAGGATGGCGACCGTCCACCGACATAGGCTTTGATGGTGAAGCCACTAAATCAGCTTTTTGAAAAAAAATCAAAATTTGAAATCTCAGACGTTATCTCAGCTTATTTTTAAAACTGAGTATAGTATCAACAGCCCCAATAATACCAAAAGCAGAAGCCGCATAAAAATAGTTTTTAAAACTCTTAGATGACAAAAGATTGACAGAATAAATGGCCAAAACCTTGTCCTTCACATACTGAATAATCCTATTATGGTTCATAGGATCACCATTATACAAAGAATTTTTTCTATCCAACCATAAAATAAGTGATGGAATAACATTTCTAATTTGATCTTTACTTTTAATAAACCACAAGCTAATCATGTTGAAAAGAGTCAATTTAGCATTTAAAACATTTAAATGAAACAAGTCATCAAAATATATCCAAATTTTGGTGGCTAAAGGACCTGAAAAGAACACATGTTGCATGTTCTCCATATGATAGCAATATTGTCACTTTGAAGGCAAAATAAAACCACTTTTAATAATGTAGTCATCGGTTGGAATAAACTTAAGAAAAATCCTCCAAACAAAAACCACCATAGTAGAAGGAATACTTTTGTGCCTGATCATAGAGAAGATATTGTCAACATCCTTCTTAATTCTGAAAGTATGCCAGGCAACTTTTAATCTAAAATTACCATCTTTAGACATATCACATAACATTAAATCATCAGAAGAAGTATTAAGAGAAAGGTTCTAAATTTCGTGAATAATAAAATTCAAAATAATATGAGCAAGCATTGATATTCCCAATAATTATCATTAATGAAGTGATTCACCTTAATAGCCATATTAGAGGAAGATTTAAGAATAAAATCAATAGACTTGTCTCCCAACCAACGGTCTTGTCAGAAATAAATATTACCATTGCCAAGCCCCCAAGAGATGAAGGGTTAAACTGCCCATTTAACTTTGCATAACCTCTGCCACACCATAGAATTCCCTTGGTTATAAGAACAGATAGTAGGATGTTTACCCACACAATATTTAGCAAGCATGAACTTAGCCCACAGGCTATTTCTAACATGAAAGTTGAACCACAACTTGAAGGAAAAAGCATTGGCTAGGTCATTCATGCTCTTGCAACCAAGGGCCCCTTCCTCCACCACACCACAACAATTTACCCAAGAGGACAAGAGGATTTTAGAATTTCTACTAGCTCCTTTCTAGAAAAATTTATTTAAAAGTCTATGAATTTTGTTGCACACATCTTGAGTGGGGAACATTGTCTAAAAAATGTAAACAGGCAAAGAGCAAAAAATACTTATAAAAAGATTTAATTTAACACCAAAACTCAAAAAATTGGAATCCCAGGACAAAAACTTGTTATGCACAGAGGTAATTAAATCATCAAAAAGGAAAGTTTTCTTTCTACCTTTGAAAAGAGGAACCCCAAGATATTAAATAGGTAAGTGACCATGCACAAAACTCGTTAAATATTTGATAGCCACAATTCGATCCTGAGACATATTCTTAGGAGTGATGAAACAACACATCTTTTTATTAAGAGAAAGACCACTAACCATCTCAAAATGGTGAAAAAGTCCAAAATTTTATTAATCTTATTAACATAAACATTGGTGAAAATGATAAATTCATCAACAAAATATAAGTGAGAAATAGGAAAATCACCAATAGTTCTAAGATAAAGACCTAGATTATTCTTAAAGAGGTTGGAAAGACCTCTAGAAAAATAATTAGCCACCATAATGAAATGGGAAAGAGAAAAAATATCCCCCTATCTCAACCCATGAGAAGATTTAAAAAAAACATTGATATTGCCTTTAAGAATAATGGAGAAATAAGAACCTTCAATGCAAATTTTAATGAGCTTAATTAAAACCAAGTCAAAACCATAAAGCTTCAAAATAGCATAAAGAAAACTCCAGTCAACGTTATCATAAGCCATAGAAATATCAAGTTTAAAAATCAAATTACCACCTTTAACCCTTATGACAGGATCTTGACAAAACTCCCAGGCTAACAAAATATTATTAGTCATAGTACGACCTTTCACAAAACCCATCTAATAAGGGGAGATAATTCTAGGGAGAAAAGAAGTAAGCCGGTTCATAATAATTAAAAAAAAAATTAAAAAAATGTACATAGACTAATAGGTCAAAAGTCATTCTAGTGATTAATAGAATTGTTTTTGGGAATAAACATAATAGAAGTAGAGGTGAAAATTTTAAGAATGGAGTTACCAACAAAGATATCAAAAACCTTCAAAAAAAGATCATTACTAATAATATGCCAAGAATTTTGAAAGAAATTAGTGGTGAAACCATTCGGTCCAGACACAGAAACCCCATTCATACCATGAACAATATTTTTAACTTCCTCAAAAGAGGAAGGGTTAGCAAGAAATATATTATCCTCCAATGATATAATGTTAGGAATAATAGAAGGGTTATCAATAGGAGAAGGAATAAAATTCTTATTAAACAAAATTTTAAAATGTGTAACTGCTAAATTAGCAATCTCTAAACTATTCTAAGTCATAGAACCATCCTCACGTTAAATTTTGTTAATATAATTTTTGTCCCTTTTTCGCTTGACCAATGCATGAAATACTATTCAATAGTTGATTTTTAGAGTAGTTGGGAAGTGGCTAGTGAGAGAAGGCCTCAAATTTCTGAAGCTTTTTCAAATTTTCTCCTATGTTTCACGTTGGTGTGTTTTTTGCTGGCGATGGAGGATCATCTTCGGTCATCTCTGACGGCCGATTTCTCCTCCCTTGATTGATAGATCATCTGTGGTTTCAACCTATACACCTTCGGTAGTTTCTTTGAAGAATATCAATGCAGCTCTCGTCATTCAAGAACCTACTTGTAAAAAGCCTCAAGCTTTAACTTCGGTGCTGGGGAAAGGCAAACTAGTAATGGAAGAAGATGAGGTGACCACTCCTCATGAAAGGATTCATAAAATTGAATCTTCTTCATCTAAAATGAAGTTATTTGTTAGCAGATTTGCTAATGTTAAACCTATAACTACTGCTAGAGGTGTTCAAATGGCTCAAAATAATGAAGGTTACCCTTCAAATGTTTGTGAAAATTTTGCATATAGAGCTATTCGATCTATTCTGTTGGTGGATGATAATGCGTGTGAACAAGCAACTGGGCAAGATTCTCGAAATTCGTGGTCGAAATGACCATACATCAAAGTTAATTTTCCTAGCAATGAACCATTCAAGATAGAAGATGGAACACCTGTTAAGCTGTTTGAATCTAATGTCAAATCCAATCAAGTTAATCTTCAATGCTCCTTCATTGTTAATGTTTTTAGAAGACATGTCCCTATACAGTTGATTGCGGCTGAATTAAGACACCAATGGTTAAAATTTGGCAAGTTTCATCTGACTATTCTTAGATTGGATTGGTTGCTTTTATCTTTTTTTTTTTTTTGAAGCTATGGAGATTGTCTTGTAGGGTGGTCCATGGTTTGTGAATGGACATATCATTGGACTTAATAGGTGGAATCCTGATTTTAATCACAATTCCCTTAAAGGGCTATCTTCTCCAATCTGGATTAGGATGCCCAATCTTTTGCTTTACTGTTGGGATGAAATTAATGTATCAAGGACTGCTTCCACTATTGGTAAACCTCTTTTGATAGATGGAGATATGTTTCAATGGGGGAGGAGGGAGTTTACTAGAGTTTGTGTTCGAATTCAAATCGACTGTCAACTTCCAACTGGTGTTTGGGTGGAAGTAATAAATGGAAAATTCTATAGAAAGGTGGAGTGAAAAAATTTCTTCCTTTTGCTTCAAATGTAGAAGGATTACTCATTTGATTGAAGCTTGTAAGGTTAAGGAGGTTTATAAGGTTGTAGGAGAAGCATTGAAGAACTCTGTCCATCAAAAAATTATTGAAATAGAAACAAATAATGTTGTTAGGGAGGATCCTGCTATGGCCCCTTGGGTGTTGGTTAATAAAAAAAGAAATAAAAGAAGAAACTTGGGGATGTTGAGAAAGGAGTATGTTCCAAAGGACGGAGGTATCCAGAGAGCTAGAAGTGATGAAAATTTCATTACTGGCTTCATCAAAGAAATGAAGGATGGGAGGCTGGAAATTATGGTGAATGGGTCTGGTGCTCAAGTGGGAACTAAACCTGAGAAGAATGGAAATTTTAATATACACGAGGATGTCAATTTCTTCTCTATAGTGAATTTTCAGTGTAAAGGAGGGGAAGCTTTGAGTCCTCTGAAAGATGCTGAAGATGTTGGTGATTCAGCTAGGAATATGTTAGAGAGCAAAGAACCTGGTGGAAATCTTGATGTGGATTCTGGACAGGAAAATTTTGAAGTAACGGGTATGTACTTTTCATATACTACTAAGCCTAATTTAAACTTTTCTAGAGAAAATAAGTTTAAAGTGCTGAATTCCATGTGTGAAAGAGGAAATTAACTTGGAAAATCCTGATGGTCCTAATGGAATGGTAATTGAAGAAGGGGAACTGGTGGAAAATATGGAACCTTTAAAAAATATCAGGAAGGATAATTTAGCTGTTTTCAGCACTGAAGAGGTTCTGGAGAATAAAGGTGTTTACAATGCTTGTCTGAGCAATGATAGATCTACTGTTCATAAAATAAAGTTATTGAAGGAGCTGAGGTATCACCATTGAATTCTTTTTTGAGGCAAGGTAAAGCTAATGTGAATAAAAGAAGGGGTGGAGGTCTTTCCCCATTCTTGTCAAAAGGAGTTCATTAAGTTTTTGGAACTGTAGGGGGGCTAATAAGAAGGAGGCCTCCTTGTATTTGAAGGAATTTGTTAAAGAATGGGATGTATTTTTTGTTGGAAATATGGAAACAAAAATTTCATCTCTTTCTAGATATGAGTTTGATAAATTCTTGGGTGAAGGTTTGGATTTTTTTCTTCTCCCGTCTAGAGGGATGTCTAGAGAGATATTGGTTCTATGGAGGTCTAATTTGGCACCTTTTACTTTGTTGAAAGCTTCTGCTCTGTGTGTAGTTGGTGAGTTGAATTTTTTTAATAAAGGTGTTTGGGTGGTTTCTACTATTTATGGTAGCAGGGATTTGTATGGCAGAAGGGAGTTATGGGATTGTTTTGAGAGGTATTTGAAGTTTGAGGTACCATATGTGGTAGGAGGATATTTCAATTGAATTCTTTCTCAATAAGATAAGAAAGGGGGAAAAATTCTCTTTTTTCCTTGGTCCTTTAGAGTTGAATGCTTTTATGAATAGAAATGATCTTCATAATGTTGGGATTCTTAGTTCTAAGTATACTTGGTGCAATAATAAAAATGGAAGTGCTCACATTCTGGAAAGGCTTGATAGGTGTATTTTGAATTCAAAGGCTTTGGAACTGGTCAATCAAGCTTTAGTAAGACACTTGGCTAGAATTGCTTAAGATCATTGCCCTATAATAATAAAGATTTTTAACCAACCAAATATAGTAGCAGAATTCAAAATTTTGAAGATGTTTGGTTGTCATATCCAGCTGCATTCTTGGTTGTTAAATTTTCATGGGCTAAATCGGTGAGAGGAGAGAATGTGGAAGCTTTGAATAAAAAATTCTCAAGGGTATTAAAAGCTTTGCACTTTTGGATTAAGGCTAAGAATAAAAAATTGGCTGACTTAAAGGATAAACTGAAGAAGGAGATTGGTGAACTTCAGTTGGAGGAGTCTCTGAACCAAATTTTTTTGGATAGTAAAGTTCTTCTTCTCAGGTCTAAAGTTAATGAATTCAACTGTACTCTTGCTCATTTAAATACATGGTGGAGGCAAAGGGCTAAGGTTATGTGGATGAGTGAAGGTGATTCAAATTCTAGTTTCTTTCATACTTTTGCAAATGGTAGAACGAAAGGAAACTTTATTAAGCAAGAGAAAAATGACATGGGTTATTGCGAATCTATTTTTAAGGATTATGATTTTGATGATAACAAACACTTCTGTTTCTATACAACTGTCTTGCCTTCTAACATTTTAGGTCCACAAGATCAGACTGCAATTTGAACCAACTCAAGATTTGGTAGCCTAGGTCAGAGTCAGTTTGTATACTTTTCCCTTTCTTGAGTCTATTGTAAATGAAATGGTTCCTGATGCTAAGTAACCTTGCACACACACACTTGGGAGAATTTTTCTAACTAATTTTTAAAGTTTTCTATTTTTTCTCACAACGTTTGGGACAATCCAAAAATCATCCTAGATGATCTGCTAAAACCAAAAACCTTAATTAGTGTATACTGATTAAGGTAGCAGTCATTAAGCAGATAGTCTTAGACAATATTAGTATCAGTTGGGATAATAGGCTCAAATAAAAAAGAATCAGCCAACAGATCTATTTAGGTTTTCTTTATTTTTAGACATCATCCAAGATATCATCCTAAACGATGTAGCACAATTATGCCCAAATTAATCTATTAATTAAGGAAAGCAATTAAGGTTTGATTGCATGATCAAATCATCCTGGTCGATCGCAGGATCAACTGGGATGCCACTGGACGATTGGACATCAGCCAGCTCTTATTCAGAGTGATGTTCTGGATGATATGCACAAATTTGAACTAATCATTCGGGATCATCATGAGATCGGCCCAAATGATCAAGCTATTTTTTAATCATCCAGACATCTATTCAGAGCGATGGTACAAGATGATATCCTATCATCTTGGAAGATTTGAACAAAATTCTTCTGATCATCCCAGATCGTCCTAGCTGATTAAGCTTAATTGCACTAATTATACAGGACGATATTTTTATCATCCTGGATGATAAAGTCGATAAATTAAAATTAATGAGAAATTTTGAAGCTCTTCTATTTACTTCTATTTAAGAGCACTTGTTCTACCCTTTAGGACATCTTTTGTTGATGTTTTAACATGAGAGAGCAAAGAGGAGAGGGAGAGAAAGGGAGAGAGAGTGAGAGAGACTTTGTGAGAGGATTCACAAAGGTTGCTCCAAGTAAGGATCCATCATCATCTTCTCCAGTCATCGTCCTTATTTCCTTGGGGGTTCTAGAGAGGTCTACTTCAGCATCTGATCAAGGTTTCTTTGCCTGCATCAAAAGAAAGCAATAAGAGGTAGTTCTCAGCCTGCTTCTAGAGGAAGCAAAAGGAGTTGGGTTCTCTACCTCACCTGGGTTACTGGAAAGGAGGTTTGTAAAGGCTTCTCTGCCTTGCTTTGGGGGAAAAAGGAGAGACACTGAGTTTAGTGCAATACTCGGAGGGCGCCTCTTGGGAGTAGACTTAGGTTGTGTTGATCAAACCACTATAAATTTCTGTGTTCTTTATTACTATTTCTGTATTTAATTTTCACACTTTTATTTCTATGGTGAATCTTGGTTTTTGGTTTGGTTTTGTGTTTTTGATTGAATGATTTTTAAAATATCAATTCACCCCCACTCTTGGTTAACCTTGGGACTAGTTCATAAGGACTTGACATCCCTAACAAACTTTCAAGTGATATCAGAGCGGGATTCATAAAATTAAATTTGAAAACTTTTTGAATTTTGATTCATGGCTAACTTTGATAATCGTAATACAATAGAAGGATATTCTATTACATGATCACCTATGTTTGATAATATTCCTTTTGATTTTTGAAAAACTCGCATGTCTACATTTTTACAATCGCTTGATTATCGTATGTGGATGCTTGTTAAAGAAGGTTATACACCACCTTCTCGTGAACTTATTGGAATTAAAACTGAAGTTCCTTTTACTGAATGGACTTTTTATAAAAGAGATTTAGTATAACTTAATGCAAAATGCTTGAACTATTTTTTTTTGTGCTTTGAAATCTGAAGATTATATGCGTGTTTCAATTTGTACAACTGGTAAAGAAATTTGGGATAGATTGTATGTAACTTTTGAAGGAACAATTGAAGTTAAACAATCTAGGTTGAATATTCTATTGCATTACTATGAATATTTTTGTATGAAACCTTATGAATCAATTAATGACATGTATACAAGGTTTACTCTTGTCACCTCATTGCATGCTTTTGGAAGAGAGCTAACTAATTATGAAAGGGTCAATAAAATTTTGAGATGCTTGCCTTCTTCGTTTGATGCTAAGATCAGTGCAATTTCTAAATCTAAAGATTTAAATACTTATTCTATTGATAATTTACTTGGATCACTCATTGCTTACGAGCAAGGGGTGAATCAATGAAATCTTGATGCAAGTGAGAAAAAGAAGGAGAAAATTGTGGAACTAAAGGCCAACAACATGGACACTAATTCTTCTAGATGTGAAAATTATGATGTTGCCTTCATCACTAGGAAATTTAAAAGCTTTTTAAGGAAGAACAACATGTATCATCAGAAGTGGAAAAGAGGTAAGGATAGCAAAAATTAAAAAAAGTTATTCTTATGTTGTTTTCCTTGAATGCAGGAAGCCTGAATATGTTAAAGCTGATTATCCTACACTTAAGGAGCACCCAAGCAAGGAGAAGGGTGAGGAGAAATCCAAATATAAGAAGGATAAGAAGCAGTACCAAAAAGCTTTATGGGCAGATTCTGCATCTGGCTCATTTGAAATTGAAGCTAAAGAGGATATAACAAATTTGTGCTTAATGGGTGATCATCTTGATCAATCTGATCAAGAAGAGGTATGTGAACCAACCTATGATCAATTAATTGAAATTTATGAGAAAATTCATACATCATATACGAAACTTAAGAAAAATCATGCTAGTTTAAAATTGGAGTTTTTGAATTTACGAAAAGAATATGAACGTTTAAGTGAAGATCACACTCTACTTGATAACAATAACATGTCTTTACTTGATGAATTTGATGAGTTAAATAAAAAGAATTTTCAACTGATTGTTGAATATGATTATTTGAAAGCTTCCTACACCTCACTTGAATCTGATTTTAAAGCATCTACTAAAGAATCTAAGCATAAAAAGCACTGTTTGAATTCTAATAATGTTATTTTAGAAAGTGCTAACATGAGGTTTAAAGTTAAATTAAATACACTTGAGAGAAATTGGAATACATCAACACTTGATCTAAAGCCAAAACCTTGGAAGAGGCATTATAACCCAAACAGATTAGTAAATCATTTTCTTGGAGTTAGATGTTTTTCATGTGGCATGCTAGGACACATTTCACACACTTGCACTATTCACCATAGTATGCATTGGGTATGAAGACCAAAATTGTATGTTCCACGGCATAATATTAATGCATTGCATTCTTCCTTTCATAAGAAGGGACCTAAACCTGTTTGAGTTCCTAAATCTAAAATTTTATATTTTGTAGGAAAACTCTCACAAAAGGCCTTATAAGAGCATGTGGTACCTGGATAGCGGATGCTCATGACATATGATTAGAGATGCTAATCAATTCATTTTGCTGGAGACCAGGATAAGAGGCAATGTTACTATTCGAGATAACACCACCAGGAAATTGGTGGGCTCATATATAATTGGAAATTCTAAGAACCTTTTGATTGAAAATGTTTTACTTGTAGATGGACTGAAACTTAACTTGCTCAGTATCAGTCAGATTTACGATAAGGGCTTCATCATAAAATTCTTGGCAAACACTTGTATTATAAGCTTAAATAACAACACTATTTTGTAGGGAAAGCGGATCAATAATATTTATACACTTTATTTAAATAATATTTAATGTGCTGCTTTATTTTGCTTAAAAACTATGTTGATGATTCTTGGTTTTGGCACAGGAGATTATGTCATGCTAGAATGAAAACCCTTAGGAGAGTAACCCAGAAAGATCTAGTTAAAGGTGTCCCCAAGCATAATTTCTCTAAAGACCACCTTTTTGATGCCTGCCAACTAGGAAATCAAGTCCAATCCTCTTTTCACTCCATTAAGGACATTAGCACCTCTAGACCTTTAAAAGTCCTTCACATGGATTTGTTTGGACCTATTAGCACTACCATCTTGGGAGAAAAAGTATGTGGATTTGTGATGTTGATGACTACTCAAGGTTCGCTTGGATTAAATTTTTGTCACATAAGAGTGAGTCTTTTGATGAGTTTAGATCCTTCTCCACTTGGGTTTAGAAAAAGTTATATTGTGAGATCTTGACCATCCATAGTGATCATGGGGGAGAGTTTGAAAATGAAAGATTTGGAATTTTTGTGAGGATAAAGGGATTAGTCACAACTTCTCAGCTCCTAGGACCCCTCAACAGAACGGGGTAGCTGAAAAAAAGAATAGGACCTTAGTTGAGGTCACTAGAGCCATGCTTGTTGAGTATTCACTTCCAAAATACTTTTGGACTGAAGCGGTAAGCATAGCTTGTTATGTTTTGAATAGGATGAATGTTAGAGTCAAACTTGATAAGATACCCTATGAGATAATAAAGAGCAGAACACCTAACCTTTCCCACCTGCATGTATTTGGTTATAAGGTTTTCATTAATAATAATAGGAAGTCACACTTAGGAAAATTTGACCCAAAATTTGATGGAGTGTTCTTTGGTTACTAAAGTGTTGGGAAATCCTTTAGGGTATTTAATAAAAGGACATTAGTGATAGAGGAGACTACACCTGTAGTATTTAATGAATCTAATCCTAAGGAGTCTAGAATTGAGGATGAAGATGGTATTAAAGGAGTTAAATTTTTGGAGAAGAGAATGGAAGGAGTCGGAGAGATTACCCAAGAAGTAGAAAATTCAAATCTAGAGGAAAGGGTTGATCCTACACACACTTTGCCTAGGGATTAGAAATATTCTTTGAGTCATCCTAAATAACTGATCATAAGAGACCCCTTTAAAGATGTTAAGACTAGGCATGGACTTAGGAAGGAAGTTAATCACTCTGCCTTTATCTCAATGATTGAACACACCAATATTAATCAAGCCTTATCTGATGAGTTTTGGATCTTAGCTATGCAAGAGGAATTAAACTAATTTGTTAGGAATGATTTTTGGGAGCTTGTAGAAAGACCAAAGGGACAAAGTGTAGTTGGAACCAAATGGGTCTTTAAGAATAAGATGAACGATTCTGGTGTGGTGGTTAGGAATAAGACAAGATTGGTAGCTAAGGGGTACAACCAAATAAAAGGGATTGATTTTGAGGAGACCTTTGCCACTGTAGCTAGATTGGAAGCCATTAGAGTGCTACTAGCCTTTGCGTGTTATAAGGGATTTAAGCTATACCAAATGGATGTGAAGAGTGCCTTTTTAAATGGGGTAATAAAAGAGGATGCGTTTGTAGAGCAACCCCCAGGTTTTGAAAGTTCATAATTTCCAAATTATGTTTTCAAATTAAAAAAGGCCATATATGGATTAAAACAGGCACCAAGAGCTTGGTATAAGAGGCTTAGCACATTTTTACTAAAGAGGGATTTTATTAAGGGAAGTGTAGACACCACTCTTTTGCTAAGAAAAGTAGGAGATGATTTACTCATTATTCAGATCTATGTTGATGATATTTTTTTTGATCATATGATAAAAAGCTATGTGATAATTTTTTCTAAAATAATGAGTGAGGAGTTTGAGATGTGTAAGATGGGAGAGTTATCATACTTTTTGGGATTTAGCATAAGACAATTGGATGATGGAACCTTTATAAGTCTATCAAAGTAGATTAAGGACATCTTGAAGAAATATGAGATGGATAAAGCCAAGCCAATAAATACTCCCATGATTTCTAATATTTAGTTGGATAAGGGCACAAGTGGAAAATTTGTTGATCAAAAGAAGTATAAAGGGATAATTGGATCTTTACTTTACCTAACTGTTAGTCGACCTGATATAATGTTTAGTGTTTTTCTCTGTACTAGATTTCAAGCTGATCCTAAAGAATCTCACCTGACTACAATTAAGAGAATTCTTAGATATCTTTTGGGGACCCAAAACTTGGGAATCTGGTATCCTAGGCACATCACTTCTTTTGAGATTATTGAATATTCTAACTTTGATTTTGTAGGATGTAGGGTGGATAGAAAGAACACTTCTGTAACTTATCAATTCATAGGATAATATTTAGTCTACTGGTCTAGTAGAAAATAAAACTCTATTCCACTTTCCACTGCTGCAGCTGAGTATATTGCCTTAGGAAGTTGTGTGACCCAAGTCTTTTGGTTGAAGAAATAAACTCATGATTTAAGATTACCTATAGGCATAATTTCAATCCTTTATGACAACACTAGTGCCATCTACATCTCTAAGAATCCTATCCAATATTCAAGGACCAAACACATTAACATAAGGCATCACTTTATTAAAGACCATATGACCAAAGGAGACATTGAGTTACACCATGTGACAACTGAGAATCAATTGGAAATCATCTTTACTAAACCACTAGCTTTTGATACTTTCAGCGCATTAAGGACCATATTGGGTGTGAATGACTTAAATGCATGAACTTGTTATTTACTGATTTCTAAATCTTCTGGTTTATTTCTTATTTTGTTTTATTTCTCTTTACTTACTAGTTTTGTTTCTCTTTTTTTTTTTCTTTTTTCTTTTATGGTCAATGCTGAAATAATATTTTATACCATATTTTTTCTTTTTAAAAATTTATAGTCAATGTTTTACATTCCTTAATCTGTTAAAAAGAGAAAACACCATTGATTGTGTCACTTTCTCTAGCCTATTTTAGTGGTGTAATTTTCTTTCTAAGCAAAATTCTATCTCAAATTAACAACTAAACTTTATGATTGAGATCTTTTCTACCTTGCTACAGTAATCTAGCTTATATTTATAATGATCAAAGTCTTTATATTACTTCAAGATTTTTCGTTATCCTATCATTGCATTTATCATATGATTTTTTTTGTGGTTTGTTCTTCCCTATATTAGAGAGTGAGTTTTTCTTCCCTAATATCTAGAAGAAATCCTCACAACTGAGAATATTTAAGAGTTTTGAAAAGAAATATAGCTTGCAAAAATAAAAAAAGTGGCCAATGATGCCAAAATAAAAGATGTGCAATGACGATAAATTAAAAAAGTATACACAAAGTGTATCAAAAATAAAAAGATGCATAAAGTGTGCCATTCAAATTAACAAGAGGCATAAAATGAGACCACCAAAAGTAAGTTCTCTTCTCTTTTAAACTTTTAAAATCTTAGAAGAATTCATGTATCACTTGAGATTTACAAAGGCTTGATGTCAAATTTTTGTGATTGTGACAAATTACTTTAATACATTATTCTATAAGATATTTTTCTGAAACCAAGTCTTGAACGGATCTCTTTTTTTTATCCAATTGGTTTTTCTTAGTTAGGTCTTTTGATTTTAAAAGACAGTTTTGCCCTGAGAGAAGTCCGAGCTAAGAGTTACAGGATTGGATATTTTACCATTTTTTTAGATTTTGACATTGTTAAATCATTGGTCTTACAAATCTTTAAAATCAATCACATGGAGACTATGTCATATTCATGCTTTGACTTAAAAAAAAACTTTGCCTTCATTCTTTTTTTCTAGCCTTTTTTGGTCTTTTCCTCCTCTTTTTTGTGATGTTAAAAGGGGGAGTAGTGTTTTATAGTACTTCTTTCATTTTATTTAGATTTTATTTTTGTGCATGAGGATGCTAATAATATGTGGGAAAAAGTGGCTAGTGATATTAAGTAAATTGCAAAAGATATCCTTGGAGTATCAAATGGAAAAACTCCTAATAGTAAAAGTAGTTGGTAGTGGAATCCAAATGTGCAAGAAAAGGTTAATAATAAGAAGTTTTGTTATAAAAATTGGTTTAATTTTAAAAATTCTGATAATTGGAAAATATATAAAGTGGCTCGTAAGGACGCTAAGAAAGCAATATGTGATGCAAAGACATTAGCTTTTAGTGATTTATATAATAAATTAGATACTAAAGAGGGAGAAAGATATATGTATAAGTTAGCCAAACAAAGAGATAGGAGTAGTAAGGATTTAGTTCAAGTGAAGTGTATTAAAGATGAAGATCTAAAAATACTTTTCTTAGAAGATGATATTCAACAAAGATGGATGAGATATTTTGCAAAACTTTTTAATGAAGATTGTGAATATAAGATTGACTATAATGACCTTAGCACCCTAAATGAAAATAAAGATTTCTTTTTTTATCGGTATATTAGTAAAACTGAAGTTAGAGAGGCTTTAAAGAAAATGAAGGGTGGAAAAGCTGTTGGACCTGATGATATTCCAATAGAGGTGTGGAAATGCTTAGGAGATGAAGGAATTTCATGGCTTACTAAACTTTTTAATACTATTTTGAAGACTAAAAAGATGCCAGATGAATGGAGAATGAGCGTGTGAATTCCTATTTTTAAGAATAAAGGTGATGCACAAGATTGTGCGAATTATAGATGTATTAAGTTAATGTGTCATACTTTAAAACTTTGGGAGCGAGTTATGGATCATAGGTTGCGGTGTGATACTAATGTTTCTCATAATCAATTTGGATTCATGCTGGGTTGGTCGATTATGGAAGCCATACATTTATTAAGAGGTTTGATATAGAAATATAGAGAAATTAAGGAGGATCTACATATGATAATTATTGATTTAGAAAAAGCATATGATAAAGTTCCAAGAGAAGTGCTATGGAGAGTTCTTTGAAAGAAAGGAGTCAATAATGCTTATATTCAAATCATTAAAGATATGTATGCATGAGCTATTACTTGTGTTCAAACACAGGTGGATTGACCAAGTATTTCCCTATTTCGTTAGGTTACATAAGGATCAGCCTTAAGCCCATATCTTTTTTGCTTTAGTCATGGATGTTTCACTAGACATTTGCAAGAGGATTTACCTTGGTGTATGCTTTTTTTGATGATATTCTTCTTGTTGATAAGACTAGAGAGGGAGTTGAAGGTAAACTTGAATTATGGAGGTCAACCTTAGAGTCTAAGGTTTTCGCTTGAGTAGATCTAAAACGAAATATATGGAGTGTAATTTTAGTAGTAATAGACCTAGTGAAGGGATTGTGACTTTTGGCGATCAAGTCATTAATAAGAGTACACGTTTTAGATATCTTGGATCTATTGTTCAGAGTGATGGTGAAATAGATGGGGATATTATTAGCAGAATTCAAGTTGGATGGTTGAAGTGGAGGAATGCATCGGGCTTGTTATGTGATAGAAATGTACCCCTCAAACTTAAGGGAAAATTTTATAAGATGGTAGTGAGGCCTGCAATGCTTTATGGTGCCGAATGTTGGCCATTAAAAGAGAAGCATAATACTAAGTTAAGTTTGACAGAGATGAAAATGCTCAGGTGGTTGAGTGGCTTTACCCTTAGAGATAGGATACCAAATGAGCATATACATGAAAAGGTTGGAGTATCTCTAGTAGAAGATAAGATTAGAGAGAGTCGCCTTAGATGGTTTGGTCACATAAAACGGCGGCCTTCCGATGACCCGATTAGGAGAGTAGAGGTATTAGATTTGACTTATGTTAAGAAAGGTAGGGGAAGACCTAAAAAGAATTGGTTAGAAAATATTAGGAATGACCTTTCTTTATTAGATTTAAACGAGAATTTGACTTTTGTTAGGACACAATGGAGAAAAAGGATTCATGTAGCCGACCCCACGTAGTGGGATAAAGGCTTGATGTTGTTGTTGTTGTTGTTTGATTATTTGCCATCATCAAAAAGGAGGAGATTGTTGCGAATCTATTTTTAAGGATTATGTTTTTGATGATAGCAAATACTTCTCTTTCTCTACGACTGTTTTGCCTTCTAATATTTCAGATCCATAAGATCAGTCTACAATTTAAACCAGCTCAAGATTGGGTAGCCTAGGTCTGAGTCAGTTTGTATACTTTTTCCTTTTCTTGAGTCTAGTGTAAATGAAGTGGTTCATGATGCTAAGTAACCTTACAAACACACACTTGGTAGAATTTTTTTGACTACTTTTTATAGTTCTCTATTTTTGCTCACATCATCCGGGATGATCCAAAAATTGTCCTGGATAATCAGCTAAAATTAGAAACCCTAATTAGGGCATCCTGATTAAGGTAGCCATCATTAAGCATATCATTCTGGATGATATTAGTATCGGCCGGGATGATGGGCTCAAATCAAAAAGAATCAGCCGCCAAATCTATTTAGCTATTCTTTATTTTCGGACATCATCTTAAATTATTCCTATTATGCCTAAATTAATCTCATAATTAAGGAAAGTAATTAATGTTTGATTGCATGATCATATCATCTTAGACAACTGTAGAGTCGGCCGGGATGATCCACCCGACAATTAGACATCAGGTAGCTCTTATTCAAAGTGATGTTCTGGATGATGTGCACAAATTTAAACTAATCATCAGGGATGATCGTGAGATCAGCCCGGATGATCGAGATATTTTTTAA
This sequence comes from Dendrobium catenatum, assembly GCF_001605985.2. Lineage (NCBI taxonomy): Eukaryota > Viridiplantae > Streptophyta > Magnoliopsida > Asparagales > Orchidaceae > Dendrobium > Dendrobium catenatum. The sequence continues at coordinate 274,631 of NW_021319341.1, forward strand.
TTATCCATACATCCATTCAGAGTGATGGTCTGGCCACTATTCTATGATTTAAACAAATCGTACAATATGATATCCTATCATTCTGGACGATATGAACAAAATTCTTTTTATCGTCCCAAACCATCCTTGCTTATTAAGCTTAAATTTCATTGATCGACATCATCCTGGACGATAAAGTCGACAAGTTGCAATTAATGAGCTATTCCAAAGCTCTTCTATTTAAGAGCACTTATTCTACCTTTTAGAATATCTTTTGCTTTTGTTTTGACCATTGAGCTAAGAGGAGAGGGAGAGCAAGGGAGAGAGAGAGGGAGGATCTTGTGAGGAGGAGTTTGTGAGGGGATTCATAAAGGTTGCTCTAAGAAAAGATACATCATCATCTTCTCCAATCATCATCCTTAGTTCTGTGGGGGTTCTAGAGAGGTTTACTTCAGCATCTGATCAAGGTTCTCTGCTTGCTTCAGTAGGAAGCAAAAGGAGTTGGGTTCTCTGCCTGCTTTTGGAGAAACCAAAAGGAGTTGGGTTCGCTGCCTCATCTGAGTTGGTGGAAAGAAGGTTTGTAAAGGCTTCTCCACCTTTCTGTAGGGGCAAAATGAGAGACACTGAGTTTAGTGCAATACTCGGAGGGCACCTCCGGGGAGTGGACATAGGTTATGTTGAATGAACCACTATAAATTTATATGTTTTTTATTACTACTTTTGTATTTAATTAGTGCACTTTGATTTCTATGGTGAATCTTGGTTTTTGGTTTGGTTTTGTGTTTTTTGATTGAAAGATTTTTAAAATACCAATTCACCCCCCTCTTGGTTAACCTTGGGATTAGTTCATAAGGGCTTAACATCCCTAATGAACTTTCATGGATGTCCAGGTGGAAGAACCCGAGGCTATCAGGGATATGTTCTTCAGCTTTTTTAGCAACAAATGGAAACTTAGAGAATGTCGTTTGGATGGTTGGCCATTGAATGAGAATTTGTTAAATAATGGAAGTTGTGATATCATTGTGGCTGGTTTTGTACTTGAACAAGTAGAGTTTGTGGTTAAAGATGTTGGCAATAACATCTCTCCAGGGGTGGATGGAATCACGTATTCTTTCATCAAGGCATACTAGAAGATTATTAGCTTGGATATTTGGAAGGCTATTAAGCTATGCTTTTCTTAGGGAAAGATGTCACCTAAATGGAAGGAAACGTTGGTGGTGCTTATTCCTAAAGTGAGTAATCCTTTTAACTCCTTCTAACTTTCATCCAATTAGCTTATGTCTTTCAATATATAAGATTATGGCAAAAGAACTTTTAAATAGATTGATGATAGTGATCCATTATTTGGTATCACAAAAGTAGCCTTCATAAAAGGGAGAGCTTTATCAGATCATGTGCTTCTTGCCCAAGAAATTTTTCATAAATTTAGATTTTCTAAATAAAAAAAAGGATTGGTTGCAATCAAACTGGACATGGAACAAGCCTATAATAGCATGGCATGGGACATGCTTAGGAAAGTTTTGAACTATTTTGGGTTTCCTAAAAGATTTTCTAACCTCTTAATGGAGTGTGTGATTGACCCGATTTTCTTGGTTCAAGTTAATGGGGCTGGTTTGAACTAGATTGAAGGAAAGAGCGGTTTTAGATAAGGATGTCCATTATCGCTATATTTATTCATTTTATTCTCTCAACTTCTTACTAATTCCTTCTTAGCAAAGGGAAGGAATTTGGGTTTGAAAGTTGCTCCTTTGGCTCCTATGGTTTCCCATCTATTATTTGCAGATGATATCCTTATATTCTCTAATGCAAAAATTGGAAACTTAAGGAAAATTAAGAAAATCACAATGGATTATTGAAAGTGGACAGGTCAGTAAATCAACTTTTTGAAATATTATATCATCTTTAGCAGAAATATAGAAAGAAGAAGGAAAAGGGTTATTTCCAAACTTATGGGATTTGTGGAAGTCAATGAATTACACTATTTGGGCATCAAGATTGCTTTACGAAGGCTTGTTGTAGCAGACTTCTCAAATCTATTGGAGAAGTTAACCTCAAAATTGGTGGTCTAGGGTAAAAAATTCATCTCTTTTTCTGGTAGATTTGTGCTTATAAAGTCGGTGATGCTCTCTATACATGTTTTTTACTCTCCAATTTCTCTAGTTCCTTTGAGTATTTTGAAGAAACTTGATAAGATGTGTAGGAATTTTTTATGGAACAAAAAAATGGGAGCAATGGTTTACATTATGTTGCTTGGAAGGACATTTGTCTACCGGTTTTAAATGGAGGACAGGGAATTCATTTGACAGTTGATTATGTGGAACCTTTTAGAGAAAGGCTAGTTTGGGATTATTTAAACAAACCAAATTCTATTCTAAGTAAATCATTATTGTCAAAGTATGGAAGAAATGTTTGGGCTGATGAAGGGAGGCTGAATGCCTCTTCAACTTGGAAATTATTGTTTAGTGGAACTAATGCACTTAGACCAATTGTAATGTGGAAGATTAATTGTGGAACATCAGTGAATATTCTGAGAGATGTTTGGGTATTACAAAAGAGCTTTCCTAGATGGCCTACATTCATAGCATTGGTGGATGGAGATTTTCCTAATCTGGTTAGCTTTATTTCTAATGGAGCATGGAATCTAGAAAAACTTCATGAGTTTTTTGGGGATGACTTGGTGAAGATCATTGGACAAGTCAAGATTGTTTCGGAGAATTCAAAGGATGAAGTGGAGCTTATGAGGAGGTTTTCAGGTAAGACTATTACAGCTTTGGCCAAGAGCTCTAGGACAGCGTGGGAGGAAGAAGATTCTATTTTAATTCAGGATTGGAAATGTCTAAAGGATTTAAAATTGAACTTTTGGGTGGCATTTTTTTGGTGGAGGCTTATGAAAAATGCTATTCCAACTATTGATTTTTTAATGAATTAGAGATTATTAAAAAACAACCTATGTCCAAGAGGTAGTGAGATGAAGGAAGATGTGGAGCATGTGGCTGTTAGGTGTTCAAAACTAATTCTAGCAATTAAATTGGCAAACCAGTGGGGCATTTGCATTCCGATTTTTGGCAGTTTTTAGGGCTACTTAGAAAATTAGAGAAATCAAGTGAAGGTGAATCCATTTATTGTAAGATTATATTGTTCTATGGTTTTTCAATCTTGGAAGAGTAGAAATACTCTAATTCATGAAGGTCATGAGCTCAGTTTAGGGTTTATTATTTCTAATGAAATTAGTTTTGCATCTATATCTCCAAAGTTTAATCTATGTTCAAAAAACTGGGGTGCTAACCAACATTCTATGCTTATTTCTTCTTTTTGGCATCTCCCTCCACCCGGATGGATTAAGGTGAATATTAATGCAGCGTTGCTTAGTTCTAATGAAGCTGAAGTTGGGGGAATCTTCAGAGATCATAGAGGAAGAATGTTGCTTTCTTTTGGATTCTCTTGTTTGCATTGGGACTATGGATACTTGGAGCTATTGGCTTTTCGTTCATTGAGTAGAGTCGTCATGGATTGGATGATGGATGATATAGGTTTGATTATAGAGGGAGACAACTTGAACATTATGAAACATTTACAAAGTTCGGTTATCAAAGTTGATAGGGTGGATGAACATTTTGAAAGGAAAGATTTGTCTTTTCTCAAAGGTTTTGAGGTTCTTTTATTTCATTTTGCAAATAGAGAATGTAATAAGTTAGCACATTTTTGTGTTAACTATGCGTTGAAAGGTGTTTTTTTTATGGGATGTTTTAGATTGTAATAAGGTTCCTCCTCCATTTTTTTCTTTGTTGAAAGAGAAGAGTGATAGATTTCCTATCACGTAGTAGTTGTATTAGGTCTTCTTTTTTAATTAAATGCATTTGGTAGTGTTATCAAAGAAGCATGCATGAAAATACTTAGTATTATTATCACCTTCAAGAAGGTGTATGGCACCAGCTTTTATGTTTCCAGAAGGCCTCCTCCTGAGCTTGTAATTTAGAAAAGCAATCTTTAGACTCCCTCAAGAGACTAAAAGTAGCATCAAAGGGGTTAAGTTGACAAATAGTCTCAAAATGGTTCACATGCTACTCAGCTTCCAAAATATTCGTAAAAAGTATTATGATTCCACCAATTTAAAACTTTCTTAAGTCTTTTCAATTTAAGACAAAGCCTTGTCATACCAAAGATAGAATTATCAGGATGAATTAGAGCTTGCAAATTCTCCAAAACCAAACCCAAGAAAGAATCATGAAGTAAGCACATATTTTGGAATCAAAACTGAAACTCAAAATTAAATTGCCTAGTCTTCAAATTGATGAGCAAAGGAAAATGGTTAGATGAATTCATACTAAGATGCTCAACATTAATAGAAGAAAAAGTATTAATCCATGAACCCTTAAAAAGAACTCTATCCAACCATTGTCATAAATGACCTAGGTTCCAAGTAAATTTATTACCTAAAAAACTAATATCAATTAAGTTTAAATCCATAACCTTATTATAGAAATCCTCCATAGAACAGTAGGAAGGGGGAGACCCCCCTAAATGATTAAATGGATTAGTAATAGTATTGAAATCACCATCGACAAGCCATGGTAAATTACAGATGCTATGAAAGTTGCTTAGTTGATCCCATAAATGTTTCCTATTAAAATGAGAAGAAGCCGCATAAACAAAAGAAGCAACACATTATAAATTAAAAACTTCCACATTACAATGAATAACCTGATTGAAATCACCAATAACATCAATCTTAACAGGATCCTTCCAAAAAACCCAAATCTTAATAGACACATTCAAAAAAGCATAGTTAAAACCAAAAAATTGAGAAGCATTAGCCAATTTAACATAAGAAATTAATGGTTCAAGCAAAATAAGAAGAGACACATTGTTCATATGACATAAATTCTTAACTCTCACCCTAGAAGAGGGACACCCAATGCCCCTAACATAACTAATAATGTAATTAACCTTAAAACAAGCATAATGAGAAGTATGTGAACGAGTGGATATCAGAGTTAGCAAAATAATAGCTTTCTTTCTCCTACCTCTCTTACTATTAAACTTTTTAAAACTAGTGTCAATATCATCATTAGAAAAACATTTAGCTGTTAAATGCATATCTTCAGTATCAGTAAAAGCATCACTATGATATTGATGGTTTAAGGGTATCTTATTATCCTCATGCAAAACCTTCCTGTCTTATTTCCTATTGTAACTCGTCCTCCTCGAAGATTTATCCAACCTCCACATTAGATAGATTCATGACATCCTTACCAACGATATTAACCACCATATATTCTTGGCCTTCCTCCTGAGAAAGAACATTCTCATGCAAATTATTATTAGTAACATAATGAAACATAAAGAGAAGAAGAGCCATTGTTAAGATTGGAAAAAGTAAGTAACGGTTGCTCTTCCATAATTTGAAAATCACTATTAGAAATAGGAATATGGGGAGGATTCATAGCCTGATCCACAATCTGATCATGATTCAGAATATAGCATGTTTCATTTAGTGTCAAGTTACATTAAGCCAACATATTATCACAATCCACACAAGCAGCATTACCCTCTAATAGGATAGGATTGGATTCCTCCCTATTAACCTGTAAAGGAGACACAATAACTTGCTCAAGAGAAACATTACCTTCAGTTACAATAGCATTAGGTTTCATAATATCAAATTCAACTGAAGGAGAAATAGGCCGTTTAGATGAAACTTTCTCTTTACGGAGAATGGGGTGCAATCGAAAGCAGTCGTTCAAGCCATGGCCATGCATATTGAAATGAGAACAAAATATAGGTAAGTTTTCAAATTCCACTTTTTGAAAGTATCCATTCAATTACAAGCCAATCCAAATTTCCTTAGGATATTTTTAAGAGATATCCAATTCGACAAGCACACGAGCTATAGATAGCCTAGTAAGAGAAGCCGTAGCTTTATCAGTCTGCAAGGGTCTACCAATTATTGAAGCTAAACCAAAAAGTTTCTAAGAGTTAAAAAAAATGGAGATGCAAGTTAGGGAAAGAAAGCCAAACAGGGGCGATTGGAGATTCCTCCCGCACATCAAAATCCGGAGCCTATTTCAATAATCTCATTTGACATGCCTGGATATAATAAGATCTTATTCAAAAAATTTTACTACAATAAAGATCATTATTCAATTGAATCACGATATGCCGAGAATCCAACAAACCGATGTTAAAGGTTCTGGATACCTTGAGATTCACAAAAAACTTGTGGATAACATCCAGGTTATGCCTCCTCAAAATGAAATTATCGACTAAAGTATGATTAAAGAGTGCAGCAAGATGCATAATAACAGATACATCGAAAAATAACGTAGGGTCCTTTAAAGGACGATTGCACAAAGGAAACCTTAGAAGAACTAGATGAAGCACCAGACAAATCCTCATTAAAAGATCTGGATTTCCCATCAGGAAAAGAAGATGGAGGTGGGATAGATGACGCCAGAGATGTCATCTCCCGAAACAAGAAAAACTGAAGAGAACCTCAAAATAACATGAAGAACACAACCAACAAACGAAAGCAGCAAAAAATGGAAGAAAACCACAAAAAATTGAAGCCATAAGCGAGAAGGAGAGCGAAATCCTATATCACCTTGAAATCTCCATGAAAGCCGGTAGAGAGTGCTTCCAAGGGTTAACTATCCTATGATAATTATGATTCCTATTCCTAGGTTTATGAGAAGCATGACATGGTGAGTGCTTACAAATAGGTTTATTTTGAAAAGCCTTTACTTTTTTTAATAGCATTTCATTAGCACTTTTAAGAGAAGATATTTCAATTTTTAAAGAGTGCTCACTTAGATCTAAAATTTTAACACATACTTCTAACTCTTTAAATGATTTTTCTAAATCAAGATGCAATGATTTTAAAGAATCATGTGATTCAAATAAATTAGAATATTTTTTATTTTATTCATTAAACTTATCCAACAATGTCATATAATCCTTATCAACATCAGAACCATCTTTTCTAAGCATTTCATTTTCTTTTTAAAGAACTGAGCATTTAATATTTAAGCTAGTGTGCTTCTTTTCAATTTCCCAGAAGAATCCCGAATCTCTTCTGAAATAGAAAGTAATTCATCATATGAAATGTGACATACCTCATCTTGATTAGATTGATCATGATAGTTATTTTTCATTAAGTTTAGATTTTCACGTCCTCTACTACTTCTATTCCAGATAAATCTGAAGTCGATTCAGCTAAAAAGGCTTTCTAAGATCCTTGATTATCTTTATAGTACTCCATTTTTTCTTCAACATTCTCCTTGCTTTGGTAAATTTTGAGATTTAGGTAATCCATTTTAACATGCCCTAGTTTCTTGCATTCATAACATATAATAACATTAAAAGCTTTGGGCGACATCAAGGAAAATTTAGGGCTTCCATTCGTGCGCTCCAAATTGGATCTCCTGGCCTCATTTTTTGTGGTTTTCTCTTTGATTTGTTTCTTTGGTCTATTTTTTTCTCCGTCTGCATTTCTCCTTTCAATTTTTTCCATTTGTTGTCAGTTTTGGGAGATGACAGCTCCGTCGTCATCCATCTCGTATGTTTCTTCTTTTCTTGATGCCAAATCTCAATCTTTTAAAGATGTTTTGGATGGTTCTTCTTCCTCTACTACTAAACTTAACGTTTTTAAAAAACCATTTAAGAGTTTTCCGGCTTTAATGTTTATGATACCAAAGTTTCTCAGATAGCCGAACTGTTTGCTTTAACGTTGGTTTGCAAATTCCATCTGTCTCCTTAATATTTATGTCATTTGCAATTTTTTTGTTAATTTGAAGCTTTTTTGTTCCTTTCACATTGATTTGTTGGATCATAGGCTTATTGCAATTCAAATTTAAAATTATCTTGATTATATCCTAATATTTTCTAGGCTATCATACTATATTAAAAGTTGCCAAATGCGTTTACTCAAATGGACTCCAAATTTTAATGTTCGAGAGGAATCTTTGATTACTCTTGTGTGGATCTCATTTCCAAATTTGAGACTCCATTTTTTAAATTCCCAAATCTTATTTGGTCTTGCATCAATTTTTGGTTAGCCTTTGTAAACAGACCATGCTACTGCTTTGATTTCATGTTCATTTGTGGCTTGTGTATTAGTAGAGTTGGATATATCTAAGAATGATTTGAATAAAATCTAGATTGGTTCAGAATTAAATGGTAACTTTCAAAAACTTGAGATTGAAAACTTACCTATTTTTTATTCTTATTGGAAATGCATGGCCATGGTATAAATGACTGTTATAGGCAGCACCCACATCTTCATAAGTAGAAGGACTCTACCAAACAACAACATGGAAATACTATTAGTTTGGCTGATCATTATCTTAAAACTCCTATTATTGCAGAACTTGAGGGAAATATTCCAAAAATACATGCTTCTTCCAGTGTCCACACTGAACCTTCTCCATCTATTATTGAAGTTCCTATTTTACCATATGGAGATGATTTTAATTCTTACTCTACCTTAGTTATTGTTTGTAAAAATATGGATGATCAAATGTTGGTTATCACTTCTTATCAAAATAATGATATTTCTTCTTATAGTGTTTCATGTGTTATTAATAGAAACCTGCTTGACATGGAATTTATGATGATCTCTAACAATTGCACTGATACTGTTATTTCTTTACCTGTTTGGATGATCATGACATGGAGATGAATGTTAATGTGGGTTCACTCATGTGAACTAAAGGAATTCTTGGAGATGGCTATACCTTGGAGGAGGGGGAATTGGTTAAGAAGGTGGATTCCCATGTCAACATGGAAGGAAACCTAGGGAATGTCTTGATTAGTAAAGAAAGGGTGGATTGAGGCTTTGCTTTGATGAGAATGATGAGCTTCAAATGGTAAGGAAGATTGTCTGAAACAATGTTAGTAAGACCCCTTCTAACTCTCATTATCATAGTGAGGCTTTTACTGACACGGAGGATTTAGATATTAGTGTTAAATGTTTTGCCAAAGAAGATATTGATTCTAGCTTTATTAAGTTTCAAAATAGGAGAGGAAGGAAAAACAAGGAAATTTTTATTTTAAAATCCCCTAGGACTACCCATTCATAAAGTCATCATTAGTTCCTTTTTATGTTTAAAGCTATTATTTGGAATGTTAGGAGAATTGGGTGCCCCTCCTCTAGGTTGATGTTTAAGAATTTATGTCGCATGTATAATGCTTTTATTCTTGTTTTTCTTGAACCACTTATTAATTCTTCTAAAATTATGAGTACTACTAGATTTTTAGGTTTTAAGCACTCTGTCTCGAATTCTACTAAAAAGATTTGGTTCTTTTGGAAAGACCCAATTCAAATTGATGTTATTGGTAAGTTTACTCAAGTCTTGCATTGTAATATTGAATTTTCAAATTTTATTTGTTGTTCTTCATTTATCTATGATGCTACTTGTTGTATTACTAGAAAAGTTTTATGGGAGCAAATCACTAATTTTCAAAGTATTTGCAATTTGCCTAGGCTTGTGGGTGGTGATTTTAATACTATTGCTAACCCCTCTGAGAGGCTTGCAGGATCTTCTCCTATTTATCTTTATATGGAGGATTTTAATAATATGATGATGGACTATAATCAAGTTTATATTTATTTTTTTGGTGACAAATTTACTTGGAACTGTGATCATTTATGGCAACACTTGGATAGAGTTTTATTTAATAAAAGTTGGCTTAATTCCTTTAATTCTGTTATTGTTGAGCATCTTAGCATAACTCTTCTAATCATTCTCCTATGTTAATTACTCTTAAGACTAGGTATATAATTTCTTTGCCTCCTACTAGTTTCAAAATATGTGGTTACTTCATGATTCATTTATGGACGTTGTTCGGGAAAATTGGCAAGCCCCCTTGCATCCTGATAATTATGTTCTTGGCATGAAAAGATTTTGGTTCAAACTAAAAGATTGAAGCAAATCATCAATAGGTGGAATCATAATAATTTTAAAAATATTTTTGCCAATATCTTGAATGTTGAGGAAAGAGTGAATACTTGTGAGCTTAATTGTCAATTATTTCCAACTGATGATAATTTCAGCCTGCTAAGGGAGGCTAAAGATGGTCTTTTCAAATTACAAGCATAGGAGGAAGCCTTTTGTAAACAAAAAGTGGCAATGAAGCATCTTGTTGAAGGTGATAATAACACCAAGTACTCTCATGCATTTGTTAAGAGAGCCTTAAATTCTATTCATAAAATTCATCATGAGGATGGTTCTATTACTGAGGATGTTGAGAAAATTACTAATTTGGCTATTTAGCATTTAAAACCATCTTAATAAGTTTTTCACACCTTAGCACATGATAACCCCGGCATTATCCCTTATCTCATTTCTCTTGAGGATAACAATCTTCTTTCTAAACCTCCTTCCTTAGATGAAATTAAAGAGATTGTTCATGGCATGAATGGTGGTTATGTGGCTAGTCTGGATGGCTTTACCACTAAATATTTTCATAAAGCTTGACACATTATTAGTATTGATCTTTACTTTCTTATTTTGTAGTTTTTTGCTGGTCACACTATGCCTAAATGTTTTACCTCTACTTCTATTGTTCTTATTCCCAAAAATAATGTTGCTAGCAATTGGAATGATTTTAGACCTATAAGATTTTACACTTTAAAAGTTGATTTCAAAATTTTTATGAGTTGTTTAACTCTTATTCTTCCTAAAATTATCTCTCCCTCTCAAATGGATTTTGTTAAAGGTCGGGCTATCTTTGATAATATTTTGTTGGCCCAAGAATTCTGTTATGACCTGGATGTTAGGGTCAGAGGTATCAACATTATCATGAAGCTTGACATTTCTAAGGCTTATGATAACATTGATTGAAATTTTTTGTATTAATTTTTGCATTTATTTTGTTTTAATTCTATTTTTATCAGTCTTATCAAGAATTACATTGAAGGATCCATTTTTTATCACTATGAATGGAAAGAGCTCTGCTTTTTTTAAATCTTCTCAATTTTAAGATAGGGTGACCCTATGTCTCCTGCCCTTTTATTATTGCAACTATGTATTTATTTAGAGGCCTTGTTAGCCTTTTGAGAATCACCCCAGCCTCTTTTTTAGAACCTTGGGTGGTTTTCCTATTTCTTATTTATGTTTTGCTCATTATTTTAATGTTTTTTTGAATGCTTCTCTAATAGGATTAATAAACTTTTGGGATTCTTACATAACTTTGAAATTGTTAGTGGGGTTTTTTTAAATAATCATAAGTATTGTTTTATTATTTCCAACAAAGTGTCTAATGCTCGTATTGTGACTATTAAAGCTCTAACGAGTTTTGTGCAAATTCATTTTACTATTAAGTACTTAGAATTCCTCTTTTCAAAGGTAGGAAGAAATCTCTTCTTTTGTCGATTTGCTTACTCTCATAAAAGCATTCTTTGTTCTCTTTTTATTTATTTCTTCCAAACTCTCAAGCCCACTTAGACTATTTGTAATAGAATTGATAAGCTTATCAATAGTTTTTTTGGAAAGGGACCAATAGCAGTGCTAAAATTATCTGGTCCTCTTGGGACAAGTGTTGTTATGTGTTAGAGGAGCGTGCTTTGGGTTGTAAGAGCATGTTTGAATTGGCATATGCATTTTCTTTCAATTTGTGGTACAACATTCAAGCTAAAGTGAGTCAGTGGGCTATGTTTATGGTTGCTAAGTATTGTGTGGGTAAGAATCCCACAGTTTATTTTTTTAATCAAGGTGATTCTAAAGTGTGGCATAGATTGTGCAAGATTAAATGAGTTGTTGAGCCTCATCATTCTTGGGGTCTTGGGGGTCGCAACATTTTCTTTTTGCAAGACCATTGGTTGGGTAATCAGTCTATTAATTCCATTACTAATAACTCTTCCAGTTATACAGTTAAGGTGATTTTTTTCATTACTGATAATTATTGGGATTATGACAAGCTTGTTAATGTGATTCTTGATTCTATTATCCAACAAATTCTTAACCTTCCTTTGAATATTGGTTCAGAGGATTTACTTTTATGCAATTTGTCTAAAGATGGGACTTTTACACTTAAGGATGCTTGGCATGCCTTTACAACAAAGAATGTTGTTACTATTATTTTTTCCATGATTTGGCATAAAAGTATTCCTACTACCATTACTATTTTTTCTTGAATATTTTACATAAGTTTATTCTTACCGATGACATTTTAATTAAAAAATGGTTTTATTTTTCATTCTAAATGCCAATGTTGTTATCATGTGGAGAATATGCATCTTGTCTTTCTTTCTTATCCTTTTGATGTTAGAACTTGGACTTATTTTGATGATATTTTCAAGTTAAATGGCTTTAATGCCAATCTATCTATTAATGCTTTACTCAACTAAGGCTATATTAGAAATGTTATACCTTCCCTCATTTTGTGGTATCTTTGGATGGATAGGAATAGCTCCCTCCTTAATGATGTTCGTATGAACTATCACAGGATTATAAATAATGTGAAAGATAAAGTGTTGAGAGTACACTATGCTAATTTGGTTTCTATCAAGAATTTTATGAATTATTTTTTTGTTGCTCCTTATTTAGGCCTCGAGTTAGATGTTAATCAAGGCCGTCTAAGCCTAAGTATATTTAATGGGTCAAGCCCACTTTTTAGTCTTATAAATTGAGTGTGGAGGGGTGCTTAATGGTACTATAACTGGGTGTGTTGGGATTATCAGGGACTAACTTGGGAGCTTGGTCATGGCCTTTGTGGGCCTTGTTCAGAAATACCTTATGAACTTTGATGAGCTCACATCTTTACTTTATGGGATCAGACTTTGTAATTCTCTTGATATTTCTAACATTAGGATTGAGTTTGACTCTACTTTTAGTTTGAAATGTTTAAATATTATTGAGGATTTTTTTTGTAATCTAGATCTCTTTTATCTTATGAGGGAGATTAAACAAATTTTTAGCCTTATTAACTATTCCTTCTCACATGAGGATAAGGAGGGGAATGTCTGTGCTAACTGGCTTGCCAATTTGGGGTGTGATTTGGCTTGCTTTATTGATATTTCTGCTGCTAAATTACCTGTCCCTTTAAAAGGGCTTTTAATATTAGATAAAATTGGTATTCCGTATGTTAGGACTTAGAATGGTTTGTGTGTTGGTCTTTTGTGGCCTGGGCTTGTGGTAGTTTCTTATCTGGGACTGGTTTCTTTTTCTGCACTGGTTTTCTTTTGCTGTCTGGTTGTATATTTCTCGTTGAATTCCAACTTGTATTTTTTAGTTGGTTGTGGCTTCTTTTGGCTGTGGTTGATCGGATGTATCCTAGTTATTCTTTGTGCTTTTTTTAGTGGCTTTATGCTTAACTGGTGTTTGCTTAAGCGGTCAAATGACCTTAGTCTTCATGAGGTTGCTTGTTTGACCCTTGTTTGTTTGGTTTTCCATTTGGTGAATTTTCCCCCTATCGATTATCTTTTTATGGATTTTTTCTAGTTTGGTTATCCTATTGTGTGATGCTTGGTGACCATTTTAAGGTTTATCTTAGTTGGCTTTTATGTGAGGTTGGAGGGGTGGCTTTCGAGCTCTGCTATTTTAGATTTGGCTAAGTGGTGTGGTTCTAACTTTGGTAGTTTTGATCACTATGTGGATGGGGGTCTTCTCGATTAGTTTTTTTATTTCTATTCAGATGCCTTCATTTCTCCTCTTAACTGCTTGTTTTTAGGTATCAATGTAAAGGCTTGTGGGTAGTGCTATTTTTTTTTTTTTTTTGGTTGCTTATATATGGGCAGTCTTGGGGGTGGGTTGGAGGTCCTTTTTTGGCTATTTTTGAATGGGATTTTGGATGGTGGTAAAGTTGATTGTGGGTTGGTGTTTTTTATCCCATGGCTAGAAACTTTTATGGGTATGATGTTATTAGCTACTGCTAAGGTATATTATATATTGATATTTTGTAATATGTGGTTTGTTATCATTGGGGAGGTGCTGGTGGATGCTCCCATATAGCATGTTATTCCTGGGACTAGTCTTCTGGATGATTATGGTTTTTTGTGGGATTTGGCTTCTTTCCTCGACTACAAGGTGGAGTATTCTTTAGCACCTCCTTAACATCTTAACCGGTTGGGGTTTATGCCAATTATTTCTCTTTCTCGAATGCAATGGATTTCTTTCTTTTATTTTTGGTTTATTAGTTCTTGGTGCTGTTGGTTTCTTGGTGGTAAGCCTATCTTTGCTATGGCTGAGGTGAATATGTACTTGGAGTTTTCGACTGTTTGTCATGTGTTTTCTAAGTTGGATTATTAGGTTGTTATTGCTTTTCTGGTTGCTTAGCTAACATTGATTTGGTTCTTATCATTGCCTATTATTGCTCCCTCTCTATATGTCTTACGAATATTTGTTGGATCCATCAACCTAATACATTTTATGGATATGTATGCTTTTTCTATCTTGTCTTTCATCCTTTTTTGAAGAATATTTATAATGCAGGTAATTATGTTGATGCATTTTTGGATGGGAAGCTAGAGCTGAATGCTGGGTTTTAGTGCTTTACTTATTTTTGGGTGCCTATTCTTATGCACCGTAGATTGTATCTAGGTATGCTTTTCTTTTTGCTTAGTAGGGATCTTTAGCTCTTAGGATTTTTTTGCTTTCTTTCTATGGCTCTATTGAGCACTAGCGAGCTTGAGGGACCTTCAAGGACTATGTATTATTTCTATTATATTAACATGTAGGCCCCGCCATGGGTTTCCCCTTAAAAAAATCATCTAGAGCTTTAGAATTTTTATAATTCTTATCTTTGCTCCATTGCTAATGATTTTTTTTGCTATTTTCTAAAAAAGCATCTGAACTGGTTATTCATTATTGCGATTTCTTTATCTCCACCATAAAAGGAACTATCTGAATCATTAGCCTTTAAGGATATCCTTTTCTCTTTCTTTCTTTCTCCTACATCATATTGCCTTTGACTTATGCTTTATTCATAAGCAATAAGAGATCTAAGTAAGTTGTTTAATGAATATACATTTAAATCTTTGGATTCTGAAATAGCAATTATTTTGGCATCATATGAACTAGGTAGATATCCTAAGATCTTATTAACTTTTCAAAATTTGATAATTCTCCACCTAAAGCATACAAGGATGTGATAATTTGTGTGAACCTAGTATAGATTTCAGATATGTTTTCACTAGGTTTCTTGCGAAAGAGTTTATAATCACTGAGCATAATGTTTAACCTAGATTGTTTTACTTCAGTTGTTCCTTTGTAGGTTATGCAGAGTCTATCCCAAATTTCTTTTTCAGTTGTGCATGTAAATACGCTCATGTAATCATATATTTCAGAGCATAGAAAAAATAGTTTAAACATTTAGCATTCAGTTGGGATAACTTTTTATCATCGGTAGTCCATTAAGAAAAAGTGATTTGAATTTTAACACCACTTACTAATCTAAAGGGTGTAGAATAAACATCATGTACTAACATCCACATACAACAGTCAATTGATTGTAAAATGGTAGACATGCGAGTTTTACTAAAATTAAAAAGGAATAATATAAAAAAGAGGTGGTTTAGTAATTGAATATCAATCCACGATATTTCTATTTCCAAAGTTTTTCATAGGTCTAAATTCAAAAATTTTCTAAAACTTGATCTTGTGAATCCTTCTCTAACACCATATGATAGTTTGCGAGGGGTGTTAAACCCTAAAGAACTAGTCCGGAGGCTAGCCAAGTGAGGGAGTGAATTGGATATATATAAAAACTTCTTTATTAAAAGAAAATCTTTTTATATCTTGATGCAGAAATTAATTAAATTCAGAATAAAAAGATAAATCAATATTTTAACCCAAGCAGTTAATTACAAGAAAATTAAATACACAAATATTAAAAGGAAAGAACACACAAAAATTTATAATGATTCAGTTAACCTGACCTACGTCCACTCCTCGAAGACTCCCTCTCCATGTATTTAACTAAAAAGAAGTGACTCTCCTTTTGCTCCGACAGTAAGGCAAAGAAGCCTGTATAAATGCTATTTCTCCTCCTCGGTGCCGTAAAGAATTGTGACTCGTTTACAAGTAAAGAACCTCAACTCTATTTTCACCCTCGTGTTGATGGTCAGAGAACCACAAATTTAGTTTCACCATTTAGGTGACAATTAGAGAACCATGATATTTGTTGAAGGACTTCTTTTACGAAGCCATAGAGATTCCGAGCAGATGCTAGTAAGTACTAGGCAAGATCATTGCTTGGAGCAACCATGTGAATCCCCTCACAACTTCTCCCTCACAAAATCTCCCTCTCTTCTCTCGCAAAGCTCTCCTTCTTCCCTCCCTCAAGCTCCCTCTCAAGAAGACTAACAACAAAATATATCTAACAAGAGTGTTAGAGATCCTTAAATAGAGGGCTTTAAAAAACCCTAATTTTTAAGCCATCCATCTTCTATTCATACAGTAAGATACACATATTGTATCATATGATCAATTCAATTTATACTCATCCAGCAAGATATTTCAGATGAACTGTTCAAATTTTATAATACATCGTACTGTATGATTACAAATCATATGGTACGATATGCAGAAATTCCTTCTGTTCATTTGGGACAATATTTAGGATGGCCAAATTCGTACATAGGGTATCATGTAGCATTATAGACATCATACAATATGATTTGTATAAAAATCATAGATTTTATTTTGTATGATCCAAGAGATGACTAGTTTTTTACACGGATAATCATACAATATGAACTATTTCGTACAATATGATCAATTACAGTAATTATCCATAATTGTATTGCCTGATATCACGGGATTAATTAAGAAAGATTTTAATTTGTGTGTATAGTATGATCTAAATTGTACTATATGATTAGTACAAAATTATATTATTTCTTAACTTTGGCGGCTAGGGTCTGGCAGAGCACAATAGATCATATAGTACAACTTAAAAGCATTAAGTATGATACACATATTATATAGTACGAAGAAAAATCAAACAATATGAATGACTTAAAAAGAAAAAACTCTCTCAAAAATAATTTTCTCACTCTCCTCATGTGTGTGTGCATGGTTGCATAGCAAAGATATCCACCCAAATACATGATATGACTAAAGAAAGGAAAAAAATTATAGAATAAATTGAAAATAATATATTATAATCCTAGTCTACCCAGCCTTGAGCTGATTAGAATTACAAGTGAATGGTACACTAAATTCCTGAAATATTAGTACACATAAAACTAATCAAAATATCACAGAAATAGTAGAATGCAACATTAGACAAAATAATGGTTGTTATCATGAAAATACAAACACAGTTCTTAGATCAGATCTGTAATAGCCGGCGGTTAAACTAGGAAAAATGCTAGTTATTATATTAGGTTTAAGTTTTGGTGAAAGATTTATTTTTTTGTCAGTAGATTTTTGTAGATCTACCTTGGTTTTCTTAGTGGATTCCATTTTGATCTAGAGGATGACCATTTTTGCAAAGACCGTGTTGATTCTATTTTCTTTCATCTTCCTTTTTTTGGGTGGTTCACTTCTTGCCACACTAGATTGTTCTTAGTTAT
Source organism: Dendrobium catenatum (assembly GCF_001605985.2). Lineage (NCBI taxonomy): Eukaryota > Viridiplantae > Streptophyta > Magnoliopsida > Asparagales > Orchidaceae > Dendrobium > Dendrobium catenatum. The sequence continues at coordinate 292,125 of NW_021319341.1, forward strand.
TTTGTAATTCTTCTTAGTGGGGGTTTTGGCATTTAGGTTTCTTTTGGCTTAACTTATCTTCTTCTTTAATGATCTTGAGAGGTAAGAACGGATGAGTTCATGTGTCAAATTTGTTATAATAAATGTTGGTCTATTTTTTTGTATTTTAGGTTTATTTTTATATCTCTGATATGATTTAGACCTTTTTTATCATTCTGCTATCTTATTTTATGGGGTTTAATATTTTCTATGCAAGGCTTTTAACCAGGTGCTGTTGTTGGTGTTATGCTTGTGCCTATCCATCTGCCACTTCGATTTGAAACTTTTCCCATATATTATCCCAATACTTTGGATTTGTTTTGAATTAGGTTTGAGCTTCAAGTGGTTAATTATTTGCATGAAATTATTGATACTACACTACTAAGCATGTACAACCCTTATAATTGGTTTTGTTTATGATTCTCTAGTTTTTATGGTTTCATGGACAAATTTTTGATAATATGTTTGTGCTTGGTTCCTTACTAATTCACTTCCCAACGAGTCTTCTTTGTTATGTTGTTGGATATCTGGGTTAGGCCATATTTGAGGTATGTTTTTGGGTTTATGATGTAATGTATTGATGTTATCTTGCTTATGTATGGTCTTGATTATAGATGTGTTTTAGGCTATTCCATGTCCATTTTCTTTGTGCTGCCTATGCTTATCCTTGGGTGTTGTTATCAGCTATACATTACTAACAATGGTAAATATTTAGATATGTTGTTGTATTCTTGGTGTGTTACTATCATCCTGATCTACAGGTGGAGCATGGATCAATTTATATATATTTTTTCTAATTCCTACTATCATTATGCTTTTAAATTATCCATTTTACTATTTTATTTCTATGCTATTTTATGTAACATATTGTTTTGCAACATTTATTTTGTGAAGGTGCATTGGCTTATGGTTTTGGCTTGCAGTTTAATTAATTTTTGTAGAAAGATTGTTATTAATATGATTAACATGATATTATTTTTGGGTGCTGTCTCCTGGCTGTCCTAGAAAGTTACTAGGATTTTTTGTAATTTTTCTTATAAGAACTTATAGGGACTTTTTATTTATTTTGTAGCTCATTTGAGCATTAGTGAGCTAAAGGTCCAAGTTAAAGACCTAGTAATCTCTTTTTTAATTAATGCATGTACCCCTCTATGGGTTTTAACCAAAAATAAAAAATAAATTATTAAAAGTTAAATAAAAATAAGAGAAAAACAAAGTAACTGAAATCAACTCTAATATATAAATAGATTTAAAGAAAATTAAAGCCCCCATTAGGAAGCTTTAAAACAAAAATTAATTAGAAAAAAAAATCTAATAATAAATAAAAATAAAATAACTATATATATAAATGATTTTCCAAATGCTTCAAGTTATTATATATATCATTTTATGTCATTCTTGATGTATGATTTCATGTTGATTAGAGTTGATTTGGTTCAAAAGTAAAAATTTCCCTAATAACCTTAATTTAAAAATCATTTAAAAAATGAATTTAAATAAATCATAATTTAATAAATTCAAATCCTAAAAAATAGAAACTCCATTTCATTTAACTCTAAATAAAACACAAATCTAATAAAAAATAGGAACTTTTTAAATTTTGATTAAAAATAAAATGACAAGCCTTAGTTAAACCCTTTAACAACAACAACATCAAGCCTTTATCCCACTACGTGGGGTTGGCTACATGAATCCTTTTTCTCCATTGTGTCCTATTAAAAGTCAAATTCCCATTTAAAAATAATAAATATCGGTCATTCCTAATATTTTACAACCAAGTCCTTTTAGGTCTGCCTATACCTTTCTTAACATAAGTCAAATTTAATACCTCTACTCTCCTAACTGAAACATCGGAAGGCCGCCATTTTATGTGACCAAACCAACTTAGGTGACTCCCTCTAATCTTATCTTCTACTAGATCTACTCCAACCTCTTCATTTATATGCTCATTTTGTATCCTATCTCTAAGGTTAAATCCACTCAACCACCCTAGCATCCTCATCTCTACCACACTCTAAGGTTGACCTCCATAATTCAAGTTTACCTTCAACTCCCTCTCTAGTCTTATCAACAAGAGGAATATCATATGCAAAAAGCATACACCAAGGTAAATCCTCTTGCAAATTTCTAGTGAGAACATCCATGACTAAAGCACAAAGATATGTGATTAAGGCTTATCCTTGATGTAACCCAACAGAAATAGGGAAATACTTGGTCAAACAACCTTGTATTTGAACACAAGTAATAGCTCCTACATACATATCTTTAATTATTTGAATATAAGCTCTATTAACTCCTTTCTTTTCAAGAACTCTCCATACCACTTCTCTTGGAACTTTATCATATGTTTTTTTCTAAATTAATATATATCATATGTAGATCCTTCTTACTTCCTCTATATTTCTCCATCATACCTCTTAATAAATATATGGCTTCCATAGTCGACCTACCCCATATGAATCCAAATTGATTTTGAGAAACATTAGTATCACGCCGCAACCTATGCTCCATAACTTGCTCCCATAGTTTTAAAGTATGACATATTAACTTAATTATTTTATAATTTGCACAATCTTGTGTATCACCTTTATTCTTAAAAATAGGAATTAACACAATCATTCTCCACTCATCTGACATCTTTTTAGTCTTCAAAATAGTATTAAAAAGCATAGTGAGGCAAGAAATTCCTTCATCTCCTAAGCATTTCCACACCTCTATTGGAATACCATCAGGTCCAACAACTTTTTTCACCCTTCATTTTCTTTAAAGCCTCTCTAACTTTTATTTTATAAATATGCCGATAAAAATAGATATCTTTATCTTCATTTAGGGTGCTAAGGTCACTACAGACAATCTTATTTTCACAATCTTCATTAAAAAGTTTAGCAGAATATAACTTCTTCCTATGTTGAATATCATCTTCTAAGAAAACTATTTTTTATCTTCATCCTTAATACACTTCACTTGAACTAAATCCTTACTACTCCTATCTCTTTATTTGGCTAACTTATACATATATCTTTCACCCTTCTTAGTATGTAATCTATTGTATAAATCACTAAAATCTAAAGCCTTTGCATCGCAAATTTATTCATAGATTCCTTATGAGTCTCTTTATATATTTCCCAATTATCAAAATTTTTAATATTAAACCAATTTTTATAAAAAATCTTCTTATTTTCAATCTTTTCTTTCACATTTGAATTCCACCACCAACTATTTTTACTAGTAGGAGCTTTTCCCTTTGATACTCCAAGCACATCTTTTGCAATATTCTTAATATCACTAGCTACTTTTTCCCACATAACATTAGCATCCTCGTGCATAGACAAAATCTTAAGATATACTCAAAAATATTTTTGTTAATATTATTTAATGCCCCCATCTAATCCTAGAATATTATTTTACTTTTTTTTATTTTCTTCCCCTTTATCTTAAATTCCAAAACTAATAATCAATGTTGGGTACATAAATTTTCACTTGAAATAACTTTACAATCGTTGCAATCTAAATGACTTAATTTTCTTATAAGAAAATAGTCAATCTGAGTTATACTATATCCAATGGTACAAGTGATGAGATGCTCATTCCTTTTCTTAAATAAGGTATTAGCACCTAATAAATCATAAGCTAAACAAAAATCTAATATGGTCTTGCAACCTTCATTTGTCATTCCAAACCCATGGCCACCATGAATATAATGCTTTTAAAATCATCTAGCTCTTTACCAACATAACCATTTAAATCTCCTCCAATAAAAATTCTTTCTTTAAGAAGTATCCTTGGTATTAATTTTTGTATGTCATTCCAAAAATTTAATTTAGAGCTCATATCCAAACCTACTTGAGGAGCATAAGTACTTATAATATTAACAATCTAAGCATTAACAACAATCATTAAAGCTATAATTGTTTCTCTCATCCTATTAATTTTTACAACATTATCCTTCAAACTCTTTTATATAATAACACCTACACCATTTCTTGTATGATTCCTACCCAAATACCAAAGTTTAAATCCTAAACTATCAATTTCCTTAGCCTTCTCTCCAACCCATCTAGTTTTCTTGATGTACAAAATATTTAACATCCTATGAATCATAATATATATTAATTCCATTAATATTCCTATAAGGGAACCTATATTGCAAGTTCCTATCCTAATTTTAGTTTCTTGTTTTTTAGTTTCATGGACTAGCTTCTTTGCCCATATCCGTCCTTAATGTGGGAACCCTTGCATATTTAACACTACACCCGGGACCCAGTGTAGCAGCCCTTGCACACTTGTGACTATATTTTGGCTATACAGTGTGTCACTTCCAGGGGACTCCCTAGCATTATTCACATTTGTTGCCAGGTCCCATATCCTGGATGAGAAAAGTGGAGGGTTATATTAGGTAGTCGACAGCCAGTATAAAACTTATCAAATAAACCTTTAACAAATGAATAAAAAGATAATAAATTAATAAATTAAAGTAAATAAAAATAGTAAATAAATTAATGTAAATAAACATAAAATAAAAAAATTAACAAAAATAAATAAAAAAAATTAAAAATTTAAAAACAAACATAAATCATTTAAATAAATTATATTTTAATAAAAAAATAAATTATTTTAAAATAAGTAAAAATAAAATAAATAAAATAAAAGTCAATTAAATATAAATAAATCATTATAATAAATGAAAATTTAAAGCACATTAGAGTTACTAATTACCAATGTTTTTTAATTCCTATTCTAAGCATCCTAAACAATTAAAACATATTAACAAAAGATAAAACATCAAAGCATTAAAACTGAAGGATAAACTATATCATTTTCCCTATAACAAATAAATTAGACTCACAGATAACTCAATCACTATTCTATCTAGGATACATTTAAACCACATAAGCTTAGAATACACTCTATAATTACTTGATACGACCACTAACGCTTGTATGGGCTAAGGAAGTGTGTTTACTTTCTTGCATTTGTTTTGGTTTGATATTGTTATGGTGGGTGTGTGATAATATGATTATTTACTTTTATTTCACTTAGTGTTGGCCTATGGATGATTTTATGTATAGATTATATAATGCGCATATTTTTATACTAACTTTGTAGGGTTCTAAGTCATTTTCTCTTCTAAAATTAAATATAAATTATAAATATTATAATTTATAAATTATAAAGAGTCGTGAAAGTCTAAATATAAATTTCTTATATAGTATAGAGGTCCAAAATAGTGCTCTTCTCCCTTTGAATGTTCTCTCTTTTGGAATTCTATATCTTATACATACGTGGAGGCAAAAAATAGAAGATATAAATATATTAAATAAGTAATTTGCTTTTTGAAAATCTTGTATCACTATATATGTCTAGAAATTTTAGCTTGTTGTTGGTGGAACTTAATTTTACTTTATAATAGACCCTAATTTATATACTAAGGCACTTTCCATATACTTTCTTTCTTTACACTTGTTTAATTATACATATGATAAACAATCATGCATTGATTTATTGTAAATTTTATTGATTAGAAATTACATAATTTTTTTAGATTTCGTGGTGTTGCATGTGCTTTTGCCTCAACATATATGTTAAGCTCTTAATACTCTATGTTCTTCATACTTTTACACCCCAAATCTTTTACCTATATATTCATACATGGCAGGCATATTTACTTTTCCTACTACATACACAAACCAAAGTACACAAGCCTATGAAAATATCTAACAGCCTATCCGACGGAGTTAGGTCTACTATTCTTGTTGGTATAGGGTCATAATGCTTCTATATTTTTCTTAGAAAACTAAATATGTAGATGAAAGTTCGACAGGGATGTTAAGACCTTATAAACTAGTCCCAAGGCTAACCAAGAGGGGGGTGAATTGGAATTTAAAAATTTTTCCAAATAAAATCACAAACATAACCAAACAATCACCACCAAAATTAAAGGGTGGAAATTAAATGTGGAAGTACAATAAGAAAAAACACACCAGATTTTATAATGGTTTGGTCAACTTGACCTACGTCCACTCCCCGGATCCTCTCCTCTGGGTATTGCACTAAACTCAGCGTCTCTTCTTTTTCCCCAACAGTAATGCAGAGAAGCCAATACAAATACTCCTTTCCATTGACCCCGGTGAGACAGAGAACCCGACTCCTTTTACTTCCTCCAAAAGCAGGCAAAGAACCCAACTCCTTTTGCTTCCTCTAGAAGCAGGAAGAGAACCTTGATCAATTATAGAAGAAGACCACTCTCAAACCTCCAAGGATCCAGGGACGATGACCAAAAAAGACGACTCAGATCCTTGCTTGGAGCAACCTTTATGAAATCCCTCATAAACTCCCCCTCACAATATCCTCTATTTCTCTCCCTTGTTCTCCCTCTCCTCATAGCTCTCTCAGGTCAGAACAATAGCAAAAGATCTTCACTTGATAAAAAAAGAGATATTTTTAATCAAGGGCTCCAAATTAGCCCTAATTAGCAATTAATCATTAAATATCCTCCAGGATGATATTATATCATCATGTACGATTAGTTTAACTCGATGAATACCATCCAAACCATCGCCCTTGATGGATGTCTGGATGATGGAAAAATAACTAGTACGTTCAGGATGATCTCATGATTGGTCGGGCTAATTAGTACAAAATGAAAAATATCACCCAGAACATCACCCTGAATGGATATCTGAACGATAAAAAAATAACTTGATCATCCAGACCAATCTAAAGATCATCCAGGATGATTAGTTCAATTCAGTTCATATCATCCACAACATCACCCAGAATGGAGCCAGGTTGATTATTGATCATCCAGAAAGAATTAAGGTTTGTGAATTGATCATCTCGGACGATCCTACGATCATCCAGGCCGAAATGATCATTCAATAAAACCTTAATTACTTTTGTTAATTACCAGATTAATTTATACCTAATTGCACTTCATCATTCAGGATGATGTCCTAGATGATGTTCAAAAATAAAAGATGCCTAAATAGATCTTGTGGCTGATTCTTTCTGATTTGAGCCTATCATCTTGGTCGATGCTAATATCATTTAGGACAATGCGATTTATGGAAGCTACCTTAATTAGGATGCCCTAATTAGGGTTTCTATTTTTAACTGATCATCCAAAAAAATTTTGGGATCATCCCGGATGATGTGATCAAAATAAATAATGCTAATCAAACAGATAGAAATTTTTCCCCCAAATGTGTTTGTGCAAGGTTACTTAGCATCAGAACCAACAATATTACAATGGACTCAAGCAATGGTAAAAGACACTTGACGTACATTACAAACTGACTTAGTCCTAATTTATCCAATCATAAACTGGTTTGATTTGTAATTTGATCTTGTGGACCTAAAATATCAGTAGGTAAGGCAATCATAGAAAAACATAAATGTTTGCTATCATCTATAATATAATCCCTTAAATCAAATTTGCAATAATCTCCCCCTTTTTTATGATGGAAAACATAAAATAATTAAAGCAGTTTAATAGAAATAGCGTGAATCAACAAGTTCAAATTTTACTTAGGTATGAACACAATACAACTAATCAACATAAAAGAACGAACACAGTACAACATAAAATAGTACAACTACTCCCCCTTTTAACATTACAAAAAAGGAGGGAAAAAGAAAAGAAATAAAATAGAAACTACCAAATAGAAGTAAACTATATCAAAGAAAAAACAACATCACAAAAATAAACTAAAAGAAGGATGACTCCTGATCATCTGAAGGAGGTGGTGGTGGTAGCGGAAAGAAACTAGAAAGTGTATCAAACAGCTCCCCAAACTAGGCCTTTGTTGTGCTGGTGCTACTGGTGTGCTACAAATGAGTCAAAGCGAGCAATATCTTCTGCATGTTGTTTCTCTTATATAGCAACATAGGACTCAAACTAAGTGTCCCATCGGTCAAACCACTCTACCAGCTGATCCAACTATTAGTTCTGGCAGAGTGGAGTAGGTGCAGGAGCCGTCTCCTCCTTAGCTCCCTCAGCTTCTTATACTACATGTGGAGACGAGTATTGTGAAGAACATGAAAGGAGTTGTTAGAGTACAAGGAAGCTTGAAAGTTTGGTGGGGCAGGATATTGAAGGTTATGATGTATCCTAAGGCAAGATTGTGCTTCCTTTTATGTGCTGGATCTCTAATGCTCGTTAGGTTCTCAATGTATCAAAAAATGAGATAAGTAACATTAAATTTATGGTGAGCCATGCTGTAGAAAGTGGTTATCAAAAGGAGCGGAGTGATGTGAATTCGATCACAAGCTTTCATAAGAACTGAGGTATGAAGGACATGTTGGATTGTCCATGTTGAAACTCGTTCACTAAGAATTAGGTTGTTAATCCTAAGCTTATGTCCCATGGCTAACCAAGAGGGGGGGAGGTGAATTGGTAATTAAAAAAAAATTACCCTCTTAAAATTTGGAAATGAAAGCTAACTTTAGTGACTTTTAAAAAATAGATTTTTCAACCACAAGTTGTAAACATTAAAATAAAAATAGCAAAAAAATAGAGAACACCTAATTTATAGTGGTTCGATCAAAATCAGACCTACATCCACTCCCCGGGGGCACCCTCCGAATATTGCACTAATACCACTAGTGAATCTCCTTTAGCACCCACAGCAAGGCGGAGAAGCCTTTATAAAAACTCTTTCCACCACTACCCGGTGCGACAGAGAATTGTCGTCCTTTTACACTATACCCAATATTGGTAAAGAACTGTCCTTCCTTTCACACTCTCCAAGTGTGGGCAGAGAACCCTTCGACTATTCACACTCTCCTAGTGTGAGCAGAGAACCCTTTGGCTGTTCACACTTTCCTAGTGTGAGCAAAGAACCCTTCGTCTGTTCACACTCTCCAAGTGTCGGCAGAGAACCAGATCTCCTAGACAAATTTTCTCATAAGAAATCTAGAAGGAAGAAAGAAAAGAGTGAACTAATTCTAAATCAAAAGTATAGACTCTTACCTTTAATCACGAAGTGAAGCCTTCTCCCTCCAGTAGTAAGAATCTTCTTTCGAATGCTCTCTCACACTCTCTTCTTGACTCTTCTTTCAGTAGGCACGAAGATCAATGGGCAAAAAGATTATGTGGCAGTTTAATTTGGACTATTTATAGGAAAGACACAAAAAATCGTCCATAAACTACAAATTTTCAAGTCAATACGAATTGGATCATCCCATACGATCGTGGATCGTCCTGGACGATTTTACTTAAATGCGCTGGAAACGAACCTAATGTATATGGGTATGAAATGATTTCGTACACACACATCATCCCATACAAACTAGGTTCATCCGGTACGAATGGTTATTCCATAGGTCGGTTCCCAAAAACTGTAGAACAACACTTAATTTTCAGAGTCGGTTCACTTCATCCTGGTACGAAGTTGAGGTTCGTCCGAACGAACATTTTTTAGAGAGCAAATCATCCCGAGACAAATACACTTCATCCTGGACAATAGCAATCCAGAGAGCAACTCGTCCTGGAACGATCACACTTCATTTTTGAACAAAAATTTTCCAGAGAACATTTAGTCCTGGGACAAATACACTTTTTCCTGAACGATCAGGACTTAAAAAAATTTCCTTCGACTCCTGCTTGTTCCATTTCTCTTATGAGGAGATAACTGACTTGATCGTCCCGTATGAGCTATGTTCGTCCTGTACGATCAGTACAAATTTCTTAAGATCTCCTTAAGTGTGTGTGTGTGTGTGTGTGTGTATTCACTCAATTACAATCACTCCCTTTCAAAACTTAATTCAAAGAAAAAAATACAAGTTTTTAGTCTGGAGTTTGATTTTTCTGAAATGTTAGTACACACAAGAGCAAAAAACAACTTTTCCAAAAAGTGTTAGGAGATAACTATACATAAAATAATAATATTTGAAATCATCAAAACTATAAAAGTTGCAAGAATGTAAGACATGCAAATAACAACTCTCTTAACAATCTCTCCCTTTTTGATGTTGGCAAAATAATTATTGTTTGTATAATTTTCAAATTAAAAAAAAAATTCCTAAACTCCCCTGAATTGATGAACATGTGTAAATAAGGAGGCATTTTTGGAAATATATAACAAACAAAAATAAAACAAAAACACAACATACACAAAACCCTAAACAAAATAAAAAACATACACACATATACAATATGAATCAACAAAAACAAAAACCCCAAAACAAACAATTTCTCCCCTTTTTGACAACATCAAAAAGTAAAGAAGAAAAAGACTTGAAATGTAAGCAGATATATGAAAATTATTTGATAATTCAATCTTGAAAGTGATTGAAGTAAGTTATGCAATTAAAATTAATACATTAGGCAAATCATATTAATTCATAGAATTTAAGAAGAGATATAACTTTGATACTAAAAAGAATATATCAAAAGCTTGATTCAATTTAGACACTAAGATAAAGAAAATCATTGCAATTAGGATGAATAGAAAATTTGTATATTTCAAATGTCAATACAGAATATAAATGTACAATAGATCAATTTGAATTAAGAGATTAAAGGATAATGAAAAGAAATAATTACCACATGTGGCGCTTTGCGTATCTTTTTCAAATTATTGGCACATTTTTGTGCATTTTTTATTTATTAATTTTGGGCTTATTTTGTGTCTCTTTCTCTACTTGCGAACCATTGCGCATTTCTTTTGATTTTTGTACATTTGTACATTTTTTTAAGAGTAATTTTGATCTTTTCAAAATCAATAATAAAAAATTTCAAATTTTTCTAAGTGCAAAAATATTTATTGATAAGTGAAATATAAAATAAAAAAACATCATAGTTGCAATTATAATATTAGAATTAATGTAGTCTAAATAAGAAACATGAAATTGAGAATTCTAATTATATCAAGTTATAAGTAGAACTTAAATTAAAAAAAATAGATTTTCTAATGAATTTAATTTAGACTTGCACTTCAAAGTATAGCACTATTAAGATCAAAAATCTAATGATTGTCATAAAGGCTAACACACATTTCAATACAATTAAATCCAAAACATGTAAACATAAATTGATATCACTATGAAGATATTACAATTAAAGGTCAGGATATCAATACAGAAATAAAACATCTAAAGAAAAGAAAATACCACAAACTAACTAAAAACACATCTAAAACACAAACTATATAAAATACATAAAACTAAGTGCTACAATCACTAAGAAGGACCCTGATCTGGTGGAGGAGGAAGAGGTGCAACACCAAAGATGTTAAAGTAAGTACTCATCATAAGCACATTGGTACTTATATCATTCATCTGATCCCTCATAAAATTCATGTCATGCTGATACTGTGCGGCCTGCTGCTGAAGATGAGTCTCAATTTGATCAAATCGTTGATCAAAATGAGTCTCTAAGCGATCAAAACTTTGAACCAAATCCTGATAATTTGGTTCATTGGCAGGAGCAAGTGCAGCTTCTAGTTCTTCCTCTGTATCACTAATGACATGAGTTTTACTTAGTTCTTCTTTGAAGATTGCTCTAAATGATCTGTCGTTGTAGTAGAGCGGTTCTTCAAACTCTTGATCATGATGAACCAAATTGTATTTCTTCTCCATAATGTAGGAAATAAGATGTCCTAAGGCGATGTTCTTCTTTCTCTTATGCTCTACATGTCCAATTTCAGACAGTCCTTAAAGATAGTTAAGGATAAGTTGGGCTTCATCTATAGGTTCTTTAGTCATGATCAAGAAAGTCACCATAGTAAGAAGAGGGGTAATGTTGATCCTATCACCAGCTTTAGGAATTATGAAAGTTATAAGGACATGCTGGATGATTTGTGCATTACGAACTAGATCAGATAGTCTAGCCACATGTTCGTTCACGTTGTTCTCTTTCATCAAATTATTAATTTCAGACCATGAATAATCATGAGTGTTGATCAAGTGATGGGCTTTAGCTCCCTCTGTCCTTCAATTCAAAAAGGCTCCTAAGTCATGCTTGGTGATTTTAACATTTTGTTTGAAGACAAAGGAACGAATTACAGAGTGGTCAAAATTAAAAGACATGTTGGCGAGAAAGAAGTGGAAGGTCTCCTTATTGTAGAGATGGACGAGGATAAGGATAAAACCAAATTGAGTTGAAGCAAATATGTTCATTACCTGAAAGGTAATTTGTTCTTGGATAAAGATTCTTGAGGGTGTGATCTTAGCAGAGACAAACCTAGGAAAATTCCTCATTTGTTTTAGAAAGGAAATTTTTAGAGGAATTTCGATGTGGTTTCTTTGCTAGAACCTTTTGTCCCGTGCTTGAACTTGCCATTTGAAAGAGGTTCTAGAGTACGAAAGAGATTGAAAGTGGAGTTCTGAGTGTGACGGTTGAGTTCAAAAGCCCTTATATTTATTGAAAATGATATGTTCGTACCAGACGAAAAACTTTCATCCCGTACAAAATTTTTAATTCGTCCTGTACAAAAAAAATTTGTTTTGACGATTGAAAGCGTCAAAATGAAACTGCTTTTTGTAATCAACATAACTTACGAAGCATCATTTCATACACTTTTAGCCAGTCTGTTGGTACAGACGAACACGTGTTCGTCCCAGGACGATCAAAACTTATATCATTTTAATGGCAGTTAAAATCGTCCCCTACATCAAACCGACATGTGTTCGTCCAGACGAACCAAAGGTTCGTACGTACAAAGTTTGTATTAAAAACTACCTTATCCATTCAACCGCTTTATTCATTTGTCCAGTAATTTGAAAAATATTTCGTCCCGGATGATTGTGACGATCGTACAGACGAAGTGATAATAAAACACTGAAGAAATGCACTCAAACGGTTCAAAATCCGACAGTTTGCCACACTACACAAATTGTCCCGTACGAAAATATTTCGTCCCAGATGATTGTCACTCAAAATTTTCAAATTTTTTGTTCTCATCCAAACAACTTAAATAGAAACACACTAAAAACATAAAATAATGAAAAAAAACACAAAATCTAAATAAAGAAAATCACACAAAAAAGTTCATGAACACATAAAAACACAACACATTTAACTAGTAAACAAACATCAATGTTGCAAAAGTATTTTTATTTAAGCATTTAAATCAATCACACCAAGCCTTGTTCTTAATGCACTGAAAGTATCAATGGCTAAAGGTTTTGTAAAAATGTCTGCAAGTTGATTTTCAGTATAAACATGGTTGAGTTCAATTTCTCCTTTAGATACATGATCCCTTATGAAATGATGCCTTATGTCTATGTGTTTGGTTCTAGAATAATGAATAGGATTTTTAGAAATGCAAATAGCACTAGTGTTAACACACTATATTGGAATAGTGACTATAGTCAATCCTAAATCAATCAACTATTATTTCAACCAAAGTACTTGTGCCACATAACTTCCTAATGCAATGTATTCAGCTTCTGCAGTAGATAGTACTACTAAATTTTATTTTCTACTAGACCATGAGACTAGAGAATTTCCAATAAATTGACATGTTTCAAAAGTGCTCTTGCTATCCACCCTACAACCTACAAAGTCAGAATCTGAATAACTAATTATTTCAAATGAAGAGCTAAACTTAGGATACCAGATTCCTAAGTTCTGAGTTCCTAACAGATATCTTAAAATTCTTTTCACTGCTGTCAAATGTGAATCTTTTGGATCTGATTGAAATCTAGCACATAAGCAAATACTAAATATGATATCGGGTCGGCTAGTTGTCAAGTAAAGCAAAGATCCAATTATCCA
>NW_021319341.1:307435-316090 GCF_001605985.2 Dendrobium catenatum
ATCCTTATTGGACTGAAAAGAGGACTTCACCTGCTTCCCTAATTGGCATGCATCACAAAGGTGGTCCTTAGTAAAGTCTAGTTTAGCTATACCTCTCACTAAGTTCTTTTGGGTAATCCTCCTAAGGTTTTTTTTATAATAGAATGACAAAGTTTCCTATGCCAAAGCCATGACTCATCAGATACAATTTTCAAATAAAAAGCAGTAGGAGTTTGAATGTAATTCAAATCTAGCATATAAATATTTTTTATCCTTTTTCTATTCAAAACATCTTTACCATTTAGGCGTAATATGCAGCTAGTAGGAAAAAAATTTATACAATAACCCTTATCACATAGCTGGCTTATACTTAACAAATTATGCTTTAAGCCTTCAACTAATAACACATTGTCTATAAAAAAGTTTTTAAGATTTTCAATCATACATGATCATATGCTTTGAACATCCATTGTCCAGGTACCATATGCTCTCACGAGGTCTTGTGTGAGAGCGATCCTGCAAAATTATCAAACGTTTGACCTGAGAACCCAAACTCTTTTTGGTAATTTATAATCAGATACATGTATGATATGTCTAGGTATATGCATCTTAGGTTTCCACACCAAATAAGTTTTCATCTTCAAAGTATAGGTGTGAGATATATGTCCAAATAATCCACAATTATTATATTTTACTTTTAGAAATGGTTTCCAAAGTCTTCTACCATTCATCTGTCTAGTCAAGGATTACATAAATTTAGGATACAGAATAGGGTTAGTAAAATCTTCAAGTTTAGGGGGTATGTTATTATCATCGAGAGCTTTTATCATTAATTTATAAAATGAATTTATCTCTTCCAAAATTTTAATTTATAAATTTAATCTATAAATTTTGCTTTTCGATTCATCCTTAAAAATTTTAAAATCTTTTTCAAGTTCAGTATAGGATGATTTTAATTTTTCATGTTTTTTATTCAAGTCATCAAATTCATTAAGTAATTTCATGTGGTTGTCATCAATTAAAGCATGATCTTTCCTAAGGATTTCATATTCCTTTTGTAATTCTTCAAATTCTAAACTTAGACTAGCATGCAATTTCTTTATTTTCCTATATGCATCATGCATGTGTTCAGAAACTTCAAGAAGTTCATTATAGGTTAAGTCATATACCTCTTCTTGATCTGACTTACTAAGATTATTGATCATTAAGCACAGATTAATGACTTCCTCTTCCTTCTCAGTCTTTGATGAATCTGAAGCTGAGTCCACCCAGAAAGCTCTTTGAAACTTCTTCTTGCCCTTCTTTACAATTTGTTTCTCCTCAACCTTCTCCTTGCTAGGAGTGGCTTTGAGTTTTGGGAAATCAGTCTTGATATGACCAGGTTTCCTGAACTTATATCAAATCACTTCATTTGAAACTTTGGCATTTCTATTAAATTTACCTCTATTCCAATGATGTCGTCTCTTCTGCTTCATCTTTAGAAAGCTTATGAATTGTCTAGTCATCAATGTGATGTCGTCTTCATCCTCAGGTTGTGAGTGTTCACTCTCATACTCTTCCATATTTAGTGCTATGTTCTTCTCCCTTCTTGGTTCACCTACATCAATATTTCTTTGGCTAACTCCTTGCTTATAAGCAATTAGCGAACCAAGAAGATTGTCAATAGAGTAAATGTTTAGATTTTTAGACTCTGTAATTGCAGTAATTTTAGAATCATAAGTAGTAGGCAAACAACAAAGAATTTTGTTAACCATTTCAGCATTCATTAGTTCCCTACCTTGTGCATGCAAAGAGGTGACTATTTGTGTGAATTTTGTGTACATATAAGAAATGGATTCATTTGGTTTCATGAAAAACAGTTCATAATCATGCAACAAGATATTAAGTCTAGATTGCTTAACATCATTAGCCCCCCTCATAAGTTATACAAAGTTTATCCCATATGTCCTTCCCACTTTTGCAAGTGGAAACCCGCATGTAGTCTTCTTATTTTAAAGCACAAAAGAAACTATTCAAGCATTCAGTAAATACCAAACCTACATTGACTCCCTAGAGGCACCCTCTGAGTATTGCACTAATACCACTAGTGACTCTCCTTTAGCACCCACATCAAGGGGAAGAAGCCTTTATAAAAACTCTTTCTACCACTGCCTAGTGCGGTAGAGAACCGTCGTCCTTTTACACTATACCCAGTGTTGGCAGAGAACCATCCTTCCTTTCACTTTCTCATAGTGTGGGAAAAGAACTCTTCGACTGTTCACACTATCCTAGTGTGGGCAGAGAACCCTTCGATTGTTCACACTCTCCTAGTGTGGGCAGAGAACCCTTCAGCTGTTCACACTCTCCTAGTGTGGGCAGAGAACCCTTCGTATGTTCACACTCTCCAAGTGTCGGCAGAGAATCAGATCTCCTTGACAGATCTTCTCACAAGAAATCTAGAATGAAGAAAGAAAAGAATGAAATAATTTTAAATCAAAAGTATACTCTTACCTTTAAACACCAAGTGAAGCCTTCTCGCTCTAGTAGTAAGAATCTTCTTTCGAATGCTCTCTCTCACACTCTCTCCTTGACTCTTCTTTCAGTAGGAACGAAGATCAATGGGAAAAAAGATTATGTGGCAGTTTAATTTGGACTATTTATAAGAAAGATACAAAAAACCATCTAAAAACTACAAATTTTCAAGTCAATATGAACTGGATCATCCCATATGATCGTGGATCATCTTGGACAATTTTACTTAAATGCGTTGGAAACAAACCTAATGTATATGGGTAAAAAATGATTTCGAACACACACATCATCCCGTACGAACTAGGTTCGTCCGGTACGAACAGTTATTCCATAGGTCGATTCCCAAAAACTGTAGAACGACACTTAATTTTAAGAGTCGATTCACTTCATCCTGGTATGAAGTTAAGGTTCATCTGGACGAACATTTTATAGGGAGTAAATCATTCCGGGACGAATACACTTCATCCTTGAGGATAGCAATCCAGAGAGTACTCATCCTGGAACGAATACACTTCATTTTTGAACCAAAATTTTCCAGAGAACATTTTGTCCTGGAACGACACTTCGTCTTGGACGATCAAGACTTAGAAAAACTTCCTTCGACTCCTTCTCGTTCCATTGCTCTTATGAGGAGATATCTGACTTGATCGTCCCGTATGAACTATGTTCATCCCGTATGATCAGTACAAATTTCTTAAGATCTCCTTAAGTGTGTGTGTGTGTGTGTGTATTCACTCAATTACAATCACTCCCTTTCAAAACTTCATTCAAAGAAAAAATACAAGTTTTAAATCCACAAAGTATCTTATGCTGAATTTAATTTGAAGTCTTTATAGTCTGGAGTTTGATTTTCCTGAAATGTTAGTACACACAAGAGCAAAAAATAGCTTTTCCAAAAAGTGTTAGGAGATAACTATACATAAAACAATAATATTTGAAATCATTAAAACTATAAAAGTTGCAAGAATGTAAAACATGCAAATAACAACTCTCTTAACAGTCCTAGCATCTTTGAGTATGCTGCTAGACTCTCCAGCATGATAGGAGACATTAATTTTCCTCAGAAAGTGATTGGCCAAAGCCCAATCATAATAAAGGTCTTGAGATAAGGTATGAAGCTTATCTCCAGTGGTGGACAACTGCAGGAGCTCATGACATTCTTGATATATAATTTTGACAGGACGCCTATTAACATAAGACGGAGGAGTAGTGAAGGAGGATTTTATATGGAGGCTAGCAAAGAATTCAAACAGCAATTCAAATTGAACGAGGCAATTAGTGTAAGGATAAAGGTAAGAGATGTGTTCGTAAACAAGTCGAGAACAGGATAAGAAAGTATATGAGGATTAATAGTCTGGGATAAAGTGATCCTGGATATCTTGTATGGCAGATAGGCAACTTCGTCTGTCACCTCAATGAAATGAGGGTTAAGATTGGCCCTCAAGGAGCTTCTAGAAGCCATACGGGAGCGCTTTCCACTAGCCATGAACACAAAACTAGAGAAGGAATAAGAGCGAAGGTGGATGGAAGAGTTTGGGTGAGAAAAATTTTTTTCAATCCTCAGTTTAAAAAGAAAATGGATCAATTGTCTAGGACGATTGCAGAATTGTTCAGGATGATCAGGTGAAGTTATTGTGTTCGGGACGATCGGTCAAAAAGGTGGTAATATCATCCAGGAGGATCAGACATCGTCTGGGATGATAAGACACAGGCGATCATCCTGAGGAGTCAATCCGGACAACCATTAAAAAAGAAGATCATCCTGGTTGATTAGGTGGATCTTTAAGATGATGTATAATAATTGATCATGCTGGCCAAATTTAAAATGTTTAAAATATTGCCACATATTTCATCCAAGACTAATAGGTGTATCATCTAGGATGATCACCAATAATTGATCATTTCAGACAAATTTAAAGTTTCTAAACACATTGCCACGTGTATCGTCCAGGATGAATAGGTGGATCATTCGGGTTGATTACTGATAATTGAGCATAAATTAAGAACATCATCCAGGATGATCACAAATAAGTAAAGCAGGATATGATTAGATCATCGAGGATGATAATGGATTGTCCAGGATGATCATAAATAGAAAATTGATATTAGCCGTGAGATGAAAGGTTAAGAGTGGATTGAATGTATCATCCAGGACAATATGAAAATTATCTAGGACATTGTGAATAAAAAATGAAATTTAGTAGGTGGATGGAGATGATCAGAGAAGGCCCATAAACACACAAAAAATAACAGTAAGAGATAAAAATAAATTATGAAAAAAATAGTAAAAATGACATAAACGAATGAAAATAAAGTTTTTTTTAATTTAATCAAGGTATGAATATGATAAATTCTACATTTTATTGAATTAAAAGACTTGTAAGACCAATGAGTTAACATCATCAAAATCCAAAAATGGTATAATTGTCGATCCTGTTAACCCTAGCTCGGACTTCTCTTAGGGCAAAATTATCTTTTGAAAACAAAAAATCTAACTCAGAAAAACTAATTGTAGAAGAAAAAGATATCCATTCAAAACTTGGTTCCAGAAAAAATATCTTATATAATAATATACCAAAGTAATTTGTCACAATCTAGAAATTCAAAATCAAGCTTTTGAAATATCAAGTGATTCATGAATTCTTCTAAGATTTAAAGGTTTGAAAGAGAAGGAAGCTTGCTTTTTACGGTCTCATTTTATGCCTCTTGTCAATTGATTGGCGCACTTTGCACATCTTTTGATTTTTGATACACTTTGTGTATCTTTTAATTTTTGGCAGTCATTGCGCATCTTTTCAGTTTTTTTTTGGCATATTTTTTTTTGCCCATGACAATTTTTTTACAAGCTAGATCTCTTTCAAGACTCTTAAGAACTCTCAGTTTTGAGTATATCTTCTGAATATTAGAGAATAAAAACTCACTCTCTAATATAAGGAAAAATATACCATAAAATGGAATCAAATTCATATGATAAATGTAACGACAAGATTTCAAAGAATTTGAAAGTAATATAAAGACTTTGAACATTATATATATAAGATAGATTACTGTAGCAAAATAGAAAATATCTTAATTGCAAAGTCCAATTATTAATTTGAGATAGACTTTTGTTTAGAAAAGAAAATTACACTGCTAAAAGAGGCTAGAGGGTGGGAAACAATCAACGGTGTTTCTCCCTTTATCATATTTAGGGATGTCAGACATTGACTACAAATTTTTAAAAACAAAAACAAGGCATAAAATATCATTTCAGCTATGACCAAAAAGAAAACTAAAGAACATCATAGATGAAAATCTTATAGAATAACAACAAATAAAAAATAAAAACTCAAAAACTAAAATGAAAGAATAGAAAATAACAACAAACTATAGGGCAGAAAACATGCAAATCAGAATTTATTAAGCAGTAAGTTTATGCAATTAAGTGCCGTGAACCTCCGCTGTCCAAGTACCTTAAGCGCTCATGAGGCCTTTTGTGATAGCACCCCTACAAAATCATCAAACGTCAAATTTAGGAACCCAAACAGGTTTGGGTCCCTTCTTATGGAAAGAAGAATGCAACGCATGTGTGTTATGTTATAAATAATACAATTTGGGTCTCCATACCCAATGTGTACTACGGTGAAAAGTTTAAGTGTGTGAAATGTGCCCTAGTATGCCACAGGAAAAACATCTAAGTGCAAGAAAAGGGTTCACTAATCTATTTGGGTTATATTTTATTTTCCTAGGTTTCAAAAAATTTTGTTTTGGATCATGATTGAAATACTGTTCAGGTGTGAGTGTATTCCTATTTTTCTCAAGTGCATTCAATTTAGCTTTAAACCTCGAGTTAACACTTTCTAAAATAACATTATCAACATTCAAATAGTACTCCCTATGCCTAGATTTTTCAATTTATGTTTTAAAATCCATTTCAAGTGAGGTATAGGAATCTTTCAACGAATCATACTCAACAACCAACTCAAAATACTTTTTATTCAATTAATTAATTACATGTGATTGCTATCAATTTGGAAGTGATATTTCAATAAAATTTTACACTTTTTTTGCAAATTTGAAAACTCCAATTTAAAACTAGCATGAAATTTCTTAAGTTTCCTATATGATGCATGAATAATCTCATAAAGTTCAAGTAATTGATCATAGGCTTGTTCACATACCTCTTCTTGGTTAGTCTGACCAAGATGATCACCAGCCATTAAGCACAAGTTTATTATCTCCTCCTCAGCTTTAGTCTCAGAGGAGTCTGATATAGAATCCGCCTAGAATGCCTTTTAGAACCGCTTCTTGTCCTTATCTTTTCTAAAGTTGGGTTTCTCCTTACCCTTCTCCTTGCATTGGTGGGATCTTTAAGTGTAGGACAATCAGCTTTGAAATGTTCAGGCTTCCTGAATTCAAAATAAACAACATCAGAAGAACTTTTCTAATTTTTGCTACCCTTATCTTTGTTCCATTTCTGATGGTGCTTGTGATTCTTCCTTAGAAAGCTTTTGAATTTCCTAGTGAATAAGACAACAACATCACTTTTAGAATCGAAAGAATTTATATCTATATAATTAGCCTTCAACGCCACAGTTTCCTCCTTCTTTCACTCACATGTATCAAGTTGTCTTTGGTTCACTCCTTGCTCATAAGCAATGCGTGATCCAAGTAAGTTATCAAAAAAATAAGTATTCTAATTGTTAGATTCAATAATTATAATAATCTTAGCATTAAAAGAAGAAGGCAAACATCTCAAAATTTTATTAACTCTTTCATAATTAGTTAGCTCTCTTCCTAAGGCATGCAATGAGGTGACAATTTGAGTGAACCTAGTATAAACTTCATAAATCAATTCAGTAGGTTTCATACAAAAAGTTCATAGTCATGCAATAAAATATTCAACCAAGATTGCTTAACTTCACTGGTTCCTTCATAAGTAATAAACAATATATCCCAAATTTCTTTACCAACAACACAGGTTGAAACATGTATATAATCTTCTGATTTCAAAGCACAGAAAAAAATAGTTCAAGCATTTTGCATCCAGGCCAATATGATCGAGGAATCAAACCTTAATTACTTTCCTTAATTACCAGATTATTTTAGGCCTAATTACACTTCATTGTCCAGGATAATGTACTGGATGATGTCTAAAAATAAAAGATGTCTAAATAGATCTGGTGGCTGATTCTTTTTTATATGAACCTATCATCCTGGTCGATTCTAATACCATCCAGGATGATGCTCTTAATTATAACAACCTTAATCAGGATGCCCTCATTAGGGTTTTTATTTTTAACTAATCCTCTAGGATGATTTTGGGATTATCCCAGATGATGTGATCAAAACAAAAAATGCTAATCAAACAGATTTTAAATAACTTTTTTTCTTCCTACCAAGGCTGTCGGTAGTGCGCAAGCGTTCTAGCATCAGGACCCATCACATGATTACCAATGAATCTCAAGAAAGGGTAAATAACTTGAATGTATATAAGAACAATCATACTGACTTTAGTCTTAATCTCCAATCTGAATGGTTCGAGTTTATAATGTATCTTGTTGATCCTAAAATGTTAAGTAGGTTAATGGGCATGCTATAGATCAAATAGAAATGTTTTGCTATCATCAAAATTATTTTGAAAACTTAGATTTGGCAACCTGTATATTTAAATATTAGTTGTCATAATTACAATTTATAGAGTTAGGGTAAATTTATTTTAAATTACTAATTAGTTTGATTCTTGAACCACCTATATATTTTAAAACTCGATTATTTCTAACATTAAACCTTGATTCCTAAAGGAAAGTATTTTTTTTTTAGAAAGCACAAACTGTATTAAAGCTCGAAAAAAGTTGCAAGGAAGCAACTACAATAGCACCTCTGCCGATTTCCACCTTCAATATTTTTAAATAATGAAGGGAGGAACCTTATTTGAGAACTAAATCATCACAACAAAAAGAACCAAAAATGGCATAAGGTTAGGCACAGCTAAGTTTGCTAACTTTTACATCCCTTTCTACGATCGTTAAGATTACATAATCTAAAAATCTTTAATAAAGAATGTTGAGTTCCTAGTAATTGGTTGTTAGCTCTAAGAGTGAATGATCCACAAGGCTACAGAGGGGGTGAATTGGTAGTTTTAAAAAAAATTTAAAGTCCCTTTTAGAAAATAATTGGTACGTA
>NW_021319341.1:316190-352479 GCF_001605985.2 Dendrobium catenatum
TAAAGAAAACTCTTCAAACTTGTTCCCATCTTTTTTTGTAAGAATTTTGAATGAACTTGATTACATTAGCATTATCTCCTTCAATCATGATCCCTTTATATTCCATCATCCATTCTTTTATCATCTCTTTAATAGTCTTCATAGCAAGAAGTTCCAAATAAGCATTATTCCAGTGTTCACAAGGTTTACCAAAAGAATAAAGGAACCTCCTTTTATAATCTCTAAAAACTCCACCAATTCCTCCTTTATAAGAAGATAACAAGGCTTCATCAACATTGACTTTGATCAAATCAGGAGGAGGAGGATGCCAAGATTTGTTCAACAGCAATTGCTGATTAACATTCAGCCTTCCCTAAATGCTCCATACAAAAGCTTTATGAATCACTGCATAATTAACAGCTTATGTAACAAAATAAATCGCTGATCTTGCAGATTTTCCATGGATTAATTCATTCCTTCCTTTCCATGTGAAGTATACTGTGTTACAGAAAATGTTTAGCATAACATGATCAATATTCCTCATCTAATTCCAACAATGTTCAAAGAAGGTAGCCAATGGAATGATGAATCCCCATTGATTAAAAAGTAAAATAACCTCATTTAGTTTCTTACATTTTACTGTCAAATGCTCCAAATTCTTGGCTTCATTGCAGCCCCTTGGATAGTTGCTGTTAGAAAGCAGCCTTCTATATGATAAGAAGTCCAAAGTTGGTAATGCATTATATATTAGCCTCCACAAAAATGTTTCAACCTTTGTATTTAGTTTTTCTTTTTTCGAATACTTCCAAGATTTGTAATCTTCAAACAGTTGATTTTCTGACAAATAAGCCATTGCTAAATAGTCTTACTTGAGCCTTCTTACATGAGCTCCAGTTCATCATCCTGACAATTTGAAAAAATTGGAACATTGCAAATTCTCTCTATTAGCTCTTCACCACAGTATTCCTTCATTTCAGCCACATTCCAATTTCCTTCCATAATAAAGTCATTAACATTTTTCATGTTGCAATCTATGCTCCTTACAAAAGTTGGCCACCTATTGATGCACTTGTCCATGATCCATGTATCATTGAAGAAGTCAATTGAATCCCCATTTACTATCTTCCATCTTACTATCTTTTTAAGACACCTTCCTCCAGCTTTGATAATTTTCTAAGCTAGAGAACAAGATTTTCTACTAACAGTTTAATCCCAGATATTTCCATATTTTAGGTATAAGCATTTGTGCAACATAGAGTCTTTCTCCTGTACATATTTCCAAGCAAGTTTTGCTCTTAACGGACCCATTTTGGTAGAAGAAGAGTGTAATCCATAGCCACAAAAAAAAAGTATTATTATCCTACATATATTAGACTTTAAAATCATTATTTTATAAAAATGATTAAGTCCTTAGCTGGCTATCCACTCCAGAAAAATCTAAGTTTAGTTTACACTTGTGCACAACCACAATATTTTCTCTCTCTCTTTTTATTATTATTATTTTTTGAAATATGCATAAAGTAATAGCATTAAAAGAAAAAACACCTAATACAAACTAATAGCATCACATTCCTCCTTTAACAATAGAAAAAAAGGAAGAGGAATATATTCCAAACTAAGATCATCCCAAACAAAATTACCATTTAGAGCACATTTAGCACCCATGTCCGCTAACTTATTGCAATCCCTATTCACACAATTGAAAATATCATAATTAAATTCTTTGACAAATGAAAAAAATTGTAAACCAACCTCCGGTTTATGCAAGACCATCTTCTTGATATTATTTTGAATGCTTGTAATTACATTTGCGTTGTCTCCTTCAATGATAATACCTTTGTATTGAGTGATCCAATCCTTGATAATGCCTTTTAAAGAGAAAATAGCTTCTAATTTAAGCAGAGCAATATCCAAATGAATAGCTTTATATCCAAATGCAAAAAGAAACCTCCCTTTATGATCTCGGCAAATATCTCCAATTCGTGCTTTATAAGAAGATAACAAAGAAGCGTCAACATTGATTTTGATCCAGTCGAGTGGTGGAGGATGCCAACATTTATTAAATAACCAAAATGGTTGATTAACATCCCATAAGCCAAATTTATATCTATTGGAAATAGAAATAGAAGTCATACCAAGAGCATTAGAAGCAATATTTAAATTACTATCCTCCTTTCCATCTTGAATAAGTCTATTTCTAGACTTCCAACAAAGAAACACCGAAGTACATTAAACATTAGCAAGAAATGTCTTTTTAGTAGCATTGTATTCCAACCAACAAATAAATTCAGCAAAGTTTTCAAAAAGAGGAATTTGTAAGCCCCATTGATTCAAAATTTTTATAATTTGAATCAATTCATTATACTACAGGAAAATCACCCACTTCCGGCGGCTTTTTCCGGCGGAATTTGACCAATTTCCGGCGGTTTTGTAATTTCAACTCACCACCACATGTGCAATATCTTCAGCTTTCGTAAATCCTCTAGGACATAAGCTTCCCTCCTTTAATCTTTTATATTCCAAGAATTGGAATGTTGGAATAGCTTTATGATATAATCTCCACCAAAAAACTGCAATCCTTCGATTAAGTTTGATTTTCTTAATCCATGTATAGTAATTTTCCATATTTGAATAAAAAATCATAGATTCAAATGATAATGCCGCAAATGATTTCTACAATTCTAAAAAATCAATTCCATTTGATCCTTGTGGTACTCCAGATCAATTTGAATTTTCCAAAAAATATGTACGAGTTCCTCTCCTAACACATGATGAAGATTTTCCATGTCCCAACTGCAATTGCTAACAAAATAATCTACAGTTAATTCATTACTTTGTAGATTAGCAAGAAAAGTAGGCCACTTGCTTAAAGCTTTGTCTAATACTCAAACATCCTCCATGACATTCACACTTTCTCCATTGAATATTTTCCATCTTATAATTGTTTTAAGAGCCTTTGCACCACTCAATATAATTTTCCAGACAATTGACATATTTTGTTTCCAATCAGGAAACCAACATGAAGTACCATACTTCAACTTTAAGCTTTAATGCAAAAAAGAATCTTCTTCATTCATAAATTTCCATGCAATTTTTTCTTTTAATGCATCCACCTTTCTCACACAAGAATGAAGACCACATCCTCCTAAATGATATGGTTTACATAAATATTACCAATTAACAAAATGTAAGCCATTTCCATTTTCCTTCTTGTGCCAAATAAAATCTATACAAGCTTTGTCAATTTCAGCCAAAACTCCAACTGGTACTAAAGAATGGGTGCATTGGAAAACCAAAATTGATAAAATAGTCAATCTAGCAAGAGTAAATTTCCTTGAGAGAGAAATAAATTTGCTCCTCCATGTATCCAACTTCCCAATTACTTTTTCCAACGTAAAATTGAAATCAGATACCACAATTCTTCTACAAGCAATTTTAACTCCTAAGTAATAGAATTCATTAATAGGTTTAAATCCCATTGCCCGAGCAATCTTCTTCTTCCTTCTTCTACACCCAGCTTTCACAAAGAAAATAGAAGATTTATTACAATTGATCTTTTGTCCAGACCAATTACAATAATCCAATAAAATACCCCTAATCCTCTTCACCGCCTTCATATTAGCTTTAAAAAAATCAAGATATCATCTGCATAAAGCAGATGATATATCCTAGGAGCATTATGATGTATTTTAATCTCTATGTCATTCTCCTCTTGAATTGAAGCATTTAATAAGAGTTGGGAACATAAAATAAAGAGAAAAGGAGATAAGGGACAACCTTGATGAAATCCACTATGAGCACCGCTCCAATTTGAGGATTTACCATTAATCAAAATAGAGAATCTTGGATTAAGTACACATTCCAAAATAAGCTTTGAAAAGTTTAAAGGAAAGCCAAAGTAACTCAAAATCTTCTCCAAATTTTTCTAAGACATGTTATCATAGCTTGCTCCATGTCTATTTTAAATGAAACCATTCTTTTTAAAGATTTGGAATATCTAATTTTTTGGAAAATTTCTTGAGCAGTTAAGATAGTATCTGATAAGGAACGACCTTTGATGAATGTTGATTGATTTTTAGAAATTAGATTAGGAAGCAATGAAACAAATCTGTTGAGAAGAATCTTAGCCACTAGTTTATAAATTGTTTTACATAAACTTATTGGCCTAAAATTTGAAGGTATATAAGCATATCCACCTTTGGAATGAGTATAATCAATGTATCTTTCCATCTAGTTTCCATAGTACCCATATAGAAAAACCATTTTAAAGCATTCGAAATATCCAATTTAATGTTGGACCAATAATATTTGAGAAATAAATGAGAAATACCATCCACACCCGATGAAACACCTCCTTCCAATTGACTGAAAACTGCATGAACTTCCTCCAAAGTGAGTTTGTAATTGAGGACTTCTCTATCAGATTATGTCAAAAGATCTCTTAGTTTTGGCCAATTGATTAAAGAACAAAATCCATATTCCCACTTAGTTTGAAAGAAATTGAAAAAAAAATCTCAATTTGAACTTGTTCTTCCACCAAAACTCCATTCTCATCTTTAATCTTGAAAATATGATTTGCATTCCTTCTAGCATTAACAAAAGAATGAAAAAACTTTTTATTCAAGTCTCCATCCTTTAGCCATCTTACCTTGACACTTTGTTACCACCAAGAGAATAACCGAGCTAAAGTACTATTAAGCTCATTAATTCTAGATCTAAGAGCCAAGATGTTCTCCTCAGAAAAAGTTTCCAACTGAAGATTCCTCCATTTGCAACTCCAAAATCTCCCTAGTTAGATTATCATTCAATTGATAGAAGTCTTTCAATTTAGCTTTGCTCCAGAAAAAGAGAGCTTTCAAAGCCCTTTTGAATTTGATGTCAAGAATATCTGAATGAGAATTACCAAAATTTTGAATCCACGCCTTTTGAACAATTGCAGTTGAAGCATAGTGAGAAGCCCAAGTATCCTTTGATTTTAGAAGGTCTTTACAAAGTTTCATCACAATGGGGCAATGGTCTAAAGCCACACGAGGAAGATGATGAACCACTAATATTGGATTAGAGTCAACAACTGTTGAATTGACAAAGCACCTGTCCAGTGTTTCTAAAATTATTGCTCCACCTGATTTGTTGTTACACCAAGTAAACTTTGGTCCAATAAAATTCAATTCATGAGTATCATTGTTAGAGAAAAAGGATTTAATTTCCTTTGATCCTAGGGAAAAGATAAATCTTCTCCCTCCCCTTTTATCATTCTTGGACAATAGGTAGTTAAAATCACCACCCACAATAGAAAGTTTATCATTTAGCATATTATCCTCCAAATTATCCAAAGATCCCTCCTTTTATAAGTGTCTTTATTTTCATAAACTATAGAAATCCTCCAAACTTCTTTATTATAAATTTCCAAATTCCCAATCACACATTGATATGAATAATACAAGGAATTAAAAGAAGCCACCCTTGTGTTCCAAAGAATCAAAATCCCTCCTTACAAACCATCATAAGTAAAGTGGAAGAAATTCAAATCTACTCCAATTAGAGAATTGATATGTTTTCTATCCATAGAAGAAACTTTAGTTTCTAATAAACCAACAAAAATAACACCATTCTCTTTAACAAATTCTTTGAGAAATAGAGAAGCATGGACTTTCCTAGCTCCTCTACAATTCCAAAAAGCAATAGAATTCATTAATTAGAAGGGGAACAAGCCCCATTCATCTTGCTTCTATTCCCCACCTTCAATTTTCTACTTCTAGTCATTAATTTAATTGGGCCAAGAGTTTTGAGCTCATTTCCCAATTTCCTTTTGACAGAAGCATTTTCCATTTTACTGTTTTCTATAGTTATTATAATATCCTTCACATTAGAAGAAGGCATATTACAATCATCAGCAATACTCCTATCCATTTCAACCTCAACATTGTTCACATCCTCTTCTAGATTATTAAGAATATCAAACATATTCTTCTTCAAAATAATGGGAGGAATAACAATAATATTCTTACTTGAAATAGTAACATTCTCAACCATAGCAGTTTCAACAACTTTTTCTAGCAATTCTTCAATGATTACTCCATCTTAAAAGTTTCCATCAATGACTACAGCAACAGGAACATCATTAACAACAACAGGTTCTATACTTATTCTAGAAGAAATTCCCTTCAGTTCAGCATCAATATGTTTATGTCTTTCATTTGGAATAAATTCTCCCACATTAACATCTTGAATAGAAACATCATCAGGATAAGGTAACTTACTACCTTGATTAGAAACAACACCTGGAACAGCTCTCCATACTTCTTTAACAGGATGTTGCAACACTTTGTTTACTTTGTGTTGAAATCTTCTCTTCTTTCCATAACTAACATGCACCCAAGGTCCATATCCTTTTCCAGCTATCTCCATTTGGTCCATAATAACTCCCTCATTCTTATCAACAATGATGGCATCTTGGTTATCAACAACAGCATCCAATGAAGATACCCTTGGATTTTCTTTACTCATCATAATATTAGAAACAGGATAATTCTCTATCAAGTGACCAATCTTGCCACACTTAAATCAAAGTTTAAAAACTTTTTCATATTCAATTTTTTGATAAAATATGCTAGATGCTTCTTCCACCCAAACTCCTGGTGGAAGTTGTTTTTCCAACATAATACGAACACAAATCCTAGCAAATTCTCTTCTATTCCATTGAAACATGTTTCTATCTAGTAAAAAAGGATTTCCAACTTGAGATGTAATCTTTCTTATGTTGATATCATCCCAGCAATGTAACGGTAATCTAATCCACATTTGTGCCAAAAGACCATTCAAAGAATTTGGGTAAAAAGAAGGTGCCCATTTGTCAATACCCACTATATGACCTTTAATAAACCAAGGTCCTTCACTTAAAATTGATTCAATGATATCAGCATTTTCACATGTGAAAAGAACCCAATCTTGTCCCAAGATGGTAAATTTAAAATTCCCAAAACAACTCCATTGCCTTCTCAATTCAAGGTTGATTACATAAAATGGTAGATTGCCACCAAAAACTTTGATGACTAAATCATTCTCCAATTTTTTAGTATTTTCCAATATACTATCTCTATGCAATTTCACTGTTTTACCATCATCAGCCGAAAAGGAACCTATGTTCAAGTTTTCCACTTTCAATTTGCATTTATAGCCCAAGCATTGTTCTTCATATTTACCATTTTATTAATAGTTTCAGGAGGTAAGATCTTTTGCAAAACTTGATTTTTAGAATTCAACTCTCCTGAAATACAATGCCTTACTTTCTCCATATCATTATGTAATACAGGGGAATTCTTCAAAGCTGATTGTGAACTAGTAGCAGATACTTTATCTGCATTCACCCGCATCTTATCAATCATAGAAGCACAACCATTCGCATTTGTACATTTTAAGATTTGATCACCATGACTACGTGGAGTAGAGTTGTAGAATCTGGTCACGTGTATTTTAAAGTCTGAAGATGTCGAAGCATTCAGACTAACAAATTTTAGTTTTAGAGCTTCTAAAACATTTGGACTTTCCATACCATCATCAATAATAACATCTTTACCCTTACCAAAAACTAAAATTTCCTTCCTAGAATTTAAAAAAGGCTCCTTCATTAATAATCAATGGCTTCTCCTTGACAATATGGCTCTGATTCCTTAGAGACATCAAATCGATCTTTGAGACTATATTAGCATGATTCAAAATTGGAGGATCAATCTTCCCAGAACCATCATTAAGATGATGAACATCACCCATCATTCATCGCCAGATGATCGGAGAATGATCACCGCCAGGATCAATTTTGCGAAAACACCATAATTGGAAATTTGAACATCTCTCTCTCTCTCTCTCTCTTGAAAATGGTTCTATACTTCCTTTGGAATCCAATATTTTCTCTCCAGGGAGGGTTATCTAATCATCTGAAAATTTTAAACTTAAACTTATTATTCAATCCTAATCCAAATTAGGAAATCCCAACCTTAAAATATGTTTGTGTCTTTATAATTTTTCCTATAATTTAAAGCACTTTCCACCTATCATCCTTTGACTTCGAAAACAAGTATTCATGCTTCAAACTTTTTCCTAGTTAATAGTTCTAAATTCACATCTTTGATCAAAACTATTATTATAAATCTAAAGATGTTTAGTCACCAATTTAATTATTAGTTTTC
The DNA here is from genome assembly GCF_001605985.2 of Dendrobium catenatum. Classification (NCBI taxonomy): domain Eukaryota; kingdom Viridiplantae; phylum Streptophyta; class Magnoliopsida; order Asparagales; family Orchidaceae; genus Dendrobium; species Dendrobium catenatum. The sequence goes on from NW_021319341.1 coordinate 324,356, forward strand.
TTAAGATTTAACTCGGAATGTAATTAACCATAGAGCCTTACCATTTTGAGAGACCTACTACCCAGTAAAAAAATAAAGCCTATTTTAGTTCGCTAAAGTAGGGGAAATATCTCTGAATGAAGATAAAGTTTTATCAATTATTAATTTAATTTTTAAATGATTGTTAAAAATTTTTATTTCTATTGAGACAAATATTTTAGTATTCATGTTAAGTTTTATTGTGAAAATAAATACCATTTCTATTCCTAAATTGATAGTGGAATACTTTTATGTCTTTCAAAATAGTATGTAGTTAACTATGCATATTTAATTATAGAAATATAAAGGAAATACAATGGTAAAATATAATTAACCACAATTTTTTTGTGACTCCACTGGGGAGAATTGGTGTTTATCTCCTTATCAAGTGGTGACTAAACTTTAAATTGGCTGTGCACTTGCTTTGAAAGTAGGTTCAAACTACCTTTCATTCCTTTGTTCATTTCATTCTTTTTTCCCTTGAGTGGAAGCGATCAACATTAAAATTATCAACCAACCTTAAATTTAATTTAGTGTGAATTAAACCTTCATCTTTAAAAAGCAATTTCAAATATGCCTTGGTTATGAATAATGAATTTTAGTCACATTTCCATAAGTAACTTAGTGTGGTTATTTGGACAATGTCTAGGTCAAAAATTTTAAATAATAAAACTAAAATCCAAATTCAATTGATTTTAAATCCACTACCTAAAATCATGTTTCAGTCATTCTTCAAGTTTTGAGTGATAAATTATAATTATATTTCTCAATGTAGCTCAATGTAATTTTTTGGATTGGGTCTATATTAAATAATTTCAAATTCGAAATCTAAATCAAGCTTTATTCTTTAAGCTTGTTTGGGGGATTCAATAAATTTTGTTCAATGTTTCTCTAAATCAAAATGTTTTCTCTAAAGCCAATGAATGGCAGGAAAATTTAATTTTACTTTCCTCGACAATCTTAATATTGCTTTTTGTTAATCATAACTCTGTAAGGATAGCATGATTGAGAATCTCCAAAGGATAATAACTGGTTCTCAATTCATTATACTTAAGCTTACAAAAATCTATGAAAAAAATCCTATATTGGAGTTCACATTTAAGGTTGGTATGTGGCTAGTCCCATGTTTTACAAACCTTTAGTGTTATGTTTCCTTAAATTCTTTGAATCTACTATAAAACAAAACTTTAAGTCGGTTATCTCTTCTGTAATTCCAGTGTTCAACACTTTTGAGGTCTTGTTATCTTCTGCTATTATAGAAAAAACCAAGTCATAGCATAAAAATTAAAGCCACCATTTGAGATGAAGATATGAGAAATCAAACTTTTAGAAGAACTTGTTATTTATGCTGCCTGGGAGCCTGTAGTGAGAGAAATCGCAAGCACATCACCATTGCTCTGTAGAAGTCAATTCCATCCTTTTATTTTTATAGCTAAAGGAGAATGCATTTAATTTAATGCTAATTCTCCATTACCCATATTCTATACCAAACTTACGATTCCTTCATCGAATGAGAGAAAGAGAAAGATCAAATCCCTACTAAAAGGACTTATCCAGTACTATTGATCTATTTTTGGACATTCTAAAGAATACTTCTTAAAGAGAATGAAGGGTGTAATCACAAAGTGTGCAAAGTTAAAATTGATTAAGGAATAAATTGATTTTGTACCTATTAGAAGGAGAGTAAAATTTATAGAAGTTAAATCATTTGGGTTAGTTATTATTACATATCATCGTAGAGAATTGTAGAAGTTTTTGAGAATCAATCATCATCTAGTTTAAATCAGTAACAAACACTATAGAAATCCAGTCAAGCTATTTAGATTTAGTTTTTCTTCCTATCATGGTTATACCCCTTCATCTCCCCCTACATCAAATAATCTAAACAATCAACTGGTTAAAGTCTCATATTGCTCTTTACTTCATCGATCACTAAGGGTTAACTGACACCCTTTTAAATGTTGTAAATCATCTTCTTATCCTGATGTGAGGAGGATGAGACCAATAAATCAGCTAACACCATAATATATTAAAAAGATGGTTTGGCAGCTTATAATTGTAGCCACAATATCTACACTCATATAACTAAAGAGAGTGCAAAATAGGAATTAAAGAGAGCTAAAACTAAAGACCTAATGTAGTCTACATCAAATAGAGAGTATACACTGATTGTCCCACAATATGTTTTAGGAAGATCCATAGAAGAACTGATGAATGAATTAAAAGTGAGTATATTAAAAATAAAAGAAGAAGATGCAATTGAAATGGACACTATGAAGTACTATGATGAGATGATGTTTAAAGAAATTTGCATGGTTCATACAAGGATATCATTTTAGAAAGAGAAAGATAAAGCTAAGGTACATCTTTTAGATGTAGAGGTTGAGGTGGGTACCACATAAAACTTAAATTATCATCTATTGGATTAGACATAAATATGAGCATATTGTTAGAATGGAGAAAAATATGGAAGAAATGATGGATACAATGGCCAAATGACAATATGGATAATCTCTTTCATCCAGTGCATTGATTGAATCATTTCTTAATAAATCTATTCAATCTGCTAGCAAGAATAAAGAATATGTTAAAAAAATAAAAAATAAAAAAATAAAGAGATAAAGTTAGAAAGAGAATCAGTTCAATTTATTTATATAAATCAAATGGAATATTAGTAATAAAATGAGGCATCGACATAATCTCAAGGAACTTCATATGTTCTATGGGATCGACCATATTTGGAGGAATATTATTTTGTCTCATATCCAAATGTATTTATGCCCCTGTTATTCAAGATCTTTTTTGGCATGGGTAACCTAAAACAACACTTAATGCATTATAGAAAAAGTAAATTAGATGACCCCATCATCTATTAAAAAGATTTTTTGGCAGCAAAAAAAGGTAGCCACTTTATCTACACTCATTTTAACAAAAGAGACGGAAATGTATAATTAAAAAGAGCTAAAGCTCTGATGTAGTCTACATCAGATAGAGTGTATACCTTGATAAACCCACACTAAGTGTCAGGATGATCCATAGAAGAAATGATGAATGAATTAAAAGATTGTATAAGTAAAATAGAAGAAGAAGAGACCATTGAAATGGCCACCATGAAGTTCCATGATGAGGTGATGTTTATAGAAATTTGCACGGCTCTTATAAGGATATCAATTTAGGAAGTGAAAGATAAAGCTAAGGTAAATCTATTAGATGTAGAGATTGAGGAGGGAACCACATCAAAAATTAAATTAGCATCCATTATATAAGATAAGCCAAAAAGATGAACATAGTGTTTCTTTTTTTTTGTTAAAAAGATGCAAGTTGCATTAATAATAAAAAAACCTAATATAGCCTACTAAATGATAGAACATCTATCACATTTCTCCTTTAACAAAGCAATAAAAGGAGAAATATTATTTAAACTAATGTCATCCCAAAAGAAATCGTTAAAAATATCATAGTTAGCATAATAATAACCTAACTTATTACAATTCCTATCAGAAAAATGAACTAAGACTTGACTAAAGTCTATTAAGAAAAATAAATAATTATTCCAATGGTTTTTCTTTCCCTATGTAACTCTCCTCATAGAATCTTAAAAAATCTTTATAACAATATGATTGTCACCTTCAATAATGATTCCTTTGTATTGAAACATCCATCCTTGCATAATTCCCTTCAAAGATTGAACAACCATTAATTTTAATTGAGCTGTGTCCCAATCTAAGCTGCTGAACCCAAAAGCTAACTAAAATATTCTATAATGATCTCTAAATACTTCTCCAATACCATCTTTTTATGATCTTAATAATGATGCATAAATTTTAACTTTTATCTAATCAGGAGGAGGAGGAGGGTGCCAAAATTTGTTAAACAGCTTATTGTGCTTATTAACACCCTAGTTTTCCTGTTTAAAATATATTTGAGAAGAAATAACATAGCTGATAGCATTAAAAGCTATTTTAACCAAACTATCTTCATTACCTCCATACTTTACTTTATTTCTACATTTCCATAAAATGAATACAACATTACAAAACATATAAGCAAAAATGTAACTATCCTTTGCTAACCTCTCCAAATTATCACAACATTCCATAAAAGAGATGAAAAGTGGGAAACAAAATTCCATATTTGTTTAGATTATGAATAGCATTGATAAACTTCACACATTGAGCTACTATATGATCTATCCTTTTAATTTCTCAATGTTGAGTTTGTTGTAACTTAGTTTTTTATTGTTGAGATTGTTACAACAACTGTGTTTTTTTATGATTTCAAATATTATTATTTTCATTACTATTTCTCCTAACATACATTGGATATATTATTTTTGTTGTTTGTGTGTACTAACATTTCAGAGAAATAATACTCCATATAGTTAAAGACTTTAAGGGAGGATATATTAAGGTTTATTGTAAATGGAGTTTATAATTTTCACTTTTATTGAGTCTAAGAGTGTGATTATAATTGAGTAACCGTGCACACATAAACTGAGGGTGTTTAAAATCTGTAAATTTTTAAACTAATTATACTGTACAATTTAAATTCGTATGGGATGATTTTTTTAGTTATTTCCTTTTACGAGCAGTTAAACGAACTGTGGAAACAAAATTTTTCTAAAGTATTGATCATTTTGTATGAAGAGTTCTTCATACATACGATGTCTAGATTACAAAATAGATAAATCCCTGTTCATCCCGATGATTTCTATTTTTTTCTAAACTATTTATATTATACGAAATAACATTCATATAGATGACATCCAGAGTAAGAAAAGAATGGGTTCCTTTTAATCCCGATGAATTCAAAATTTATTTTAATTGAGCATACTATACGAAGTGACCTTTGTATAGATGAAAACCAGAGTATGAAAATAATGGGTTTCTTTGTATACCAACAAACAATAAATTTTTTTGAACTGATTATACTGTACGATGCATAGTTTATATAGACGACGTCTAGAGTATGAAAATGTGGGGTATCTTTTCATCTAGATGAAGCAAAAAATTTTTCTTAACCATTCGTACAGTATAAACATGGTTTATATTAGATGATTATCATGTACAAAAATATTTCATATCGGTTCGTACGAAGTAGTTTTTGAACTATTTGTATGTACGATTGTATACGCTCAAAATTGCAAATTTTAGTTTTCTAGATAGTTTTTTGTGTCTTTAATATAAAAAATGTATTTATTTAATTTATAAGATATTTTTAAAATATCAATTCACCCCCCCCCCTTTAAAAAGTCAATTCCCCCCCCCCCCCCCCTCTTGATTAGCCTTGGGACATTTGCATATATTTAACAACCTATACAAACTTTACTAGTGGTATCAGAGCTTTATTTCAAAACTTAAATTTTAGACTACTTTTTGAAAATGATAATGGCTATTTTTTGAAATCGTAGCACACCTGAAGGTTATTGGATCACTTGACCTCTATTATTTGATAATATCCCTTTCGATTGTTGGAAAATATGTATTTCTACTTATCTTCAATAGCTTGACTATCACATATGTATTTTAGTTCAGGATGTGTATACTTGACCAACTAGACTTGTTTATGGCATTAGAGTTGAAACACTCTTTATTGACTGGATTGTAGAAGAATAAGACTTAGCATAATTAAATGCAAAATTTTTGAATAGTTCCTTTTGTGCACTTAAATCAAAAGATTATATGTGAGTTTCTACTTATAAAAGTGGAAAAGAAATATGGGATAGACTCTATATCACATATGAAGGATCTGACAAAGTGAAACAATATAGATTAAATAACTTATTACATGATCATGATATATTTTGCTTGAAAACAAATAAATCTATATATGACATCTACACATATTTCACTGAGATAGTCACTTCTTTGCATGCATTAGGTAGGGAACTAACGAATGCTAAAAAGTTTAATAAAATACTTCATTATTTGCCTATGGCTTATGATGTTAAAATAAATGCTATTACAGAGTCTAAGGATTTAAATGTGTATTATATTGACAATATTCTTGGATCACTAATTGCTTACAAACATGGAGTGACTCAAAGATAGATTGATGTAGGAGAAAACAGAAAGGAGAAGAACGTAGCTTTGAAAGTGGATGACTCGAAGAGTGATCAGTCACAACCAGATGATGAGGATGATATTTCCTTGATGACCAGGCAAGTTAAGAGTTTTCTAAATAGGAAGCAAAGGAGACGCCAATAGTGGAATAAAGGTAAGTTCTACAAGAATGTTAAGATTTTTAATGATGTTATTTATTATGAATGCAGGAAACCTGGACATGTCAAATTGGATTACCCTAATCTTATAGCCACTCCTAATAAGGAGAAGGTGGAGGAGAAAATAAATGTGAGGAAAGGAAAAAAGAATTTTTAGTAAGCTTTTTGGGCAAACTCAGCTTCGGATTCATCAGAAATAGAAAAGGAAGAAGAAGTCACCATTCTGTGATTAATGGCCGATAATATTGATCAATCAGATCAAAAAGTGGTATGTGACTTAAGTTATAATGAATTATTAGAAGTTTTTAAAAGAATTCATACGACATATAGAAAACTCAAGAAGCATTCTATGTTGAATTTAGATTTCCTAGAGTTATAGAAAGATCATGAAATCCTAAGGAAAGATCACGCACAGATTGATAACAATCACATGAGTTTATTGGAAGAATTTGATGATTTGAACAAACAAAATTAATTATTAAAATCACCCTACACTGAATTATAAAAAGAATTTAAAATTTTTAAGGATGAATATGAAAATAGTGAGCACTATTTGAAATATGATAATACTATGTTAGAAAAAGCAAACTCATTTCTTAGAGTGAAAGTGAAAGCTCTTGAGGAGAACAGGATCCCCCCTAAACTTAAAGATTTTAATGATCCTATTTTAACATAAAAAATCTTAAAACCTAGGATGAGACAGTTTATTATCAGAGATTCAAAAAACTTTTTCCTGGAGTTAAGTATTTTTTTTTGTGGAATGATTGGGAATATTTCACACACTTGTGCTATTCATAGTAACACTCATTTAGTGTCGAGACCTAAGATGCATAAATTAAGTCATATCATACATGCATCTAGTTTAATTTTGCAAAGAGGAGAACCTAAACATGTTTGGGTTCCCAAGACTAACGTTTGTTCATTTTGTAGAAAATGCTCTCACACAAGACCTCGTGAGAGTATTTAGTATATGGATAGCAGTTGATTGAAGCATATGATTGGAGACACTATATAATTCATATAGCTGGAAGCCAAGAATGGAGACAAGGTTCTGAAAGATAATACCACTAGGAAAGTGGTAGGCACAGGTATGATTGGCAACTTAAATAATTTTTTTATTGAAAGTGTGTTACTTGTAGAAGGTTTAAAGCATAATCTCTTGAGTATTAGTCAGCTATATGAAAAAAGATATAGTGTTAATTTTTTTCCACTAGCTGTATAATAAGCTAAAATGGAATTGATGTATTGCATGGAAATATGGTAAATAATGTGTATATGCTATATGTAAATTATATTAAATCTCCTAATACTTTTTGTTTAAAAATAATTTCTAGTGAATCATGATTATTCCATAAGATGCTTTATCACGCTACATGAAAAACCTTAAAAAATTACCCAAAAAGAACTTATTAGAGGTATACCAAACTAGACTTTACTAAGGATCACCTTTGTGATGCATGCCAACTAGAAAAATAGGTGAAGTCCTCATTTCATTCCATTAGGGATCTTAGGACCAGCAAACCATTAGGATTATTCATATGGTACTTTTTTGACCAGTTAGCACTGTAAGTCTAGGAGGGAAGGAATATTGTTTTATGATTGTTGATGACATTTTAAGATTTATATGGATTAAATTTTAATTTCATAAGAGTGAATCATTTAAGGAATTTAAAAACATTTATACTTGGATTCAGAGAAAACTAGTATGTGAAACTTTAACAATTCAAAGTGATCACAAAGGTGAATTTGAAAATAAAACATTTGAGGAATTTTGTAAAGAAAAAGGAATTGATCAAAATTTTTCTGCACCTAGGACCCCTCAGTTGAATGGGTAGTCAAAAGAAAGAACAAAACATTAATTGAAGCCACTAGAGTCATGTTGGCATAACATTGGTAGTTGAGGAGACCACTCATATTATATTTGGTGAATCTAGGATTTTGGAAGAGCCATATTTGGAAGAGTATCATATAGAAAATTACTCCCAAGGGATTAATAAGATAAATTTAGAAGAAAATATGGAAAAAGAAAACCCTTTTCCTAGAGAATAGAAATTTTTTAAAAATCACCCTAAGGAATTGATTTTAGGTGAACTTAGTGAAGGTGTTAGGACTAGGCATGGACTTTGCAAAGAGGTTAACCATTGTACCTTTATTTCAATGATTGAACCTACAAATGTTAATTAAACACTTTTGGATGAATTTTGGATTTTGGCCATATAATAGGAGTTGAATCAATTTGTAAGGAAAGATGTTTGGGAATTGAATGAATGGCCAAATGATCAAAGTGTAGTTGGAACTAAGTGGTGTCCAAAAATAAAATGAATGATTTAGAAGTTCTAATTAGAAAAAAGGCTAGATTGGTGGCTAAGGGGTATAATCAAACTAAAGGTATCGATTTTAAAGAGACTTTTGCCCCTATAGCAAGACTTGAAGCAATTAGGGTTTTATTAGCTTTTGGTATTTTTAGAGGATTTAAATTATTCCAAATGGATGTTAAGAGTGCCTTTTTGAATGGGGTGATACAAGAGGATGTGTATGTTGAGCAACCTTTAAGTTTTGAAAATTCTAAATTCTCTAAGCATGTATATAAATTAAAAAGGCATTATATGGATTAAAACAGACACCTAGGGCTTGGTTTGAGAAGTTAAGCACATTTTTATTATAGAGATCTTTTATTAAATGAAGTGTGAACACCACTCTCTTTTTGAAGAAATTAGGAGATAATATACTCATTATTTAGATATATGTTAATGATATCATTTTTGGATCTACAAATAAAAATCATTATGATGATTTTTCCAAAATAATTAGTAGTGAATTAGAGATGATTTTAATGGGAGATCTAAGTTATTCCCTTAGTTTTAGCATTAAGCAAAATGAGGAGGGAACATATTTTGTCAATTAAAATATTTTAAGGAAATCCTCAAGAAGTATGAAATGGACAATGCTAAACTAGTAACTACACCAATGAGTTCCTCAGCTCAGTTGGATAAGGGCCCAAAGGGAAAAATCTATTGATTAAAAGAAATTTAGAGGTATAATTGGATCATTATTTAATTGGACTGATAACATATAAGATATAATATATAGTGTTTATCTGTGTGCTAGATTTCAATCTGATCCAAAAGAATAACATTTGATAGTAGTGAAAAGAATTTTATGATATATTTTGGGAACTCAAAACTTAGGAATTTGGTATCCTAAGTATAGCACTTCATTTGAAATTATCGATTATTTTGATTCAAATTTTGTAGGTTGTAGGATTAATCAAAAGAGTACATCTAGAACTTATTAATTCATAAGAAATTTACTAGTTTCTTGGTCTACTAAGAAATAGAATTTTGTAGCCCTATCTACTACGAAAGTTGGATATATTGCCTTAGGAAGTTATGTGGCACAAGTTTTTTGGTTGAAATAATAGTAGATTTATTTAGGATTTATAATAGGCATAATTCCAATTTATTGTGATAATACTAGTGTAATTTATATTTCAAAGAATTCTATCCAACATTTTAGAACAATATATATAGACATAAGGCATCATTTCATTAGGGATCATGTAGTCAAAGGAGAAATTGAATTGAATCATATTTCTATTTAAAATCAACTTGCAGATATTTTTATAAGACCACTAGCTTTTGACACATTTAGCACCTTAAGAATGAGGTTAGGTGTTATTAATTTTAATGCTTAAATAAACTTTTTTTGTTAACTTTATATGTTTCTTAATATGTGTTTGTTTAAGTTTTTTAGGTTTCTGTTTGTTTTTTTTTATTTGTGTGTGCATGTTTGTTTTTATTTTTGTTTTTGTTTTTTGTTTTTTATTTATGTGTTTTTAGTCTGAGGCACATCATTTGTTGAAGGAAGATGGATTTTTTTAATTTTATTTCTATTTTCATGATTGAGTTTTCTAAGTGTTTTATTCGTATTGTACGATAAATACTTTTGTAATATATGAATTCTATAGCATGTCTATGCCTAATATTTGAGTTGAATAAGAAAAATTTAGATTTTTTATATATTTCTTATTATACGATGATGTCATCATACCGTATCATATGTATAAATTCGTCTATATGTATATGGATGGTTATCTGGTTAAAATCAGTTATTATAAATGATTGTACATAAAAAATTACCCTTCATCTGTATGATCCAATTGTCAGTTTCTATAAGGGATGAACCTAACTGACTTTAAAATGATCTTAAATTTCTGATCGTCCCGAACGAACACATATTCATCTGTACGAACACATGGTCAAAAAGCCTATATGAAAGGTTGCCTCGTAAATGGTTTTTCTATGAAAAGTCATTTCATTTTAGATGTTTCCATTCATAAGTATGAAAATAATTATGTCCCATTTTATCTCAAGGTTTTACATACAAACCCAGTTTTGTATGGTATGATAGGTCATTTTTATTTATATAGAAGGGTCATTGAAATCATTTTCATTCACTTTCAAACCCTTCTCTAAACACTCTAAAGCCTCTGGCCTATGAATGGCAAGCTCCAGCAAATGCTCATGAGTTTCTAAGAGAAAATCTTCTAGGGGTTGGGATGACAACATTTGGTCTACGGATAATGAGGATGCATTCTTTCATTATGTAGCTACCAAGATTACTGCTAGACTCCTCATCTAAGATGATTTTTTCATCCAGATTTCTTTTAAGAAGAGAATTAGGATTTTAAATAAAATTCCATGCTGAACAGACCAGCTCTACCAGCATCTAAATGTAGACCACGACCACCTTGATTTTTTCCCTTACAAAAAACATTCCAAGCTACATAATGAATGCCAAAATTACCATTTGCTTTATGCCAAATAAATTTTTTTTGCACATCTTATCAAGATCATCCATTAATCCCATTGGTACTAAAGAGTGTGTAGATAGAAAATTTGGAAGAGATAGGGACGTATACTTGACAAGTACAAATCTCATAGCTAAAGATATGAAACTTGCACCCCAAGCTTTCAGCTTATTTAATTCATTCTCAATCAACTTCTAAAACTCTAAGTTAATAACTCTTCTTAAAATGAGTTTTATCTACAGATAGTTCATTTCATTTGAAGACTTTAAACCAACAGTCTAAGAAATCTATTTTTTATTCTTCTTTATATCAAATTTCTCAAATTGAATAAATGATTTCTCCAAATTAACTTTTTGACCAAACCATTTGCAATACTCATTCAAAATTCTCTTCACCTTCTTCAAACTTCTAGTCTTGGCTTCAGAAAAAATAAGAATATCATATGCATATATAGCAAAAGAGATATCCTTTGAGCATGTGGAGTTATTTTGATTCCAACCTTCTCACCCTTTTTCATAAAAGCATTAAACAATAGTTGTGAACATAATATAAATAGGTAATGAGACAATGGAAAATCTTGTCTAAATCCACTTTTGGATCCAGTCCATTTGATATTTATTTCACTAACCAAAATTGATTATCTTAGATACATAACACATTACAATATAAGTTTAGAATATTTATTTGGAAACCAAAAATATTCGAATATTTCCTTAATGTAGGCAAAACCATGCTATCGTATGCTTTGTCCATATCAATCTTGACTGCTACAATACCTTTTTAGATTTAGAAAATTTGAATTTCTTAAAGATTTCTTGAGCAAGTAAAATATGATAAGGTAAGGAACGACCCACCACAAAAGCAAAATTGTCTTCATAAATAAGTCTAGATAGCACATGTTTCAGTCTATTTAATAAAATTCTAGGAATTATTTAATAAATAGACATCCAAAGACTAATTGGTCTATAATTAGCATGGAAAGAAGGAATTTGAACTTTAAGAATGAGAACGGTTAAAGTATCCTTCCAATCATCACACATTTCTCTAGAAATAAAAAATTTATTTATTACCTTTTAAACATCGTTCTTTATAATGGTCCTATAATTTTTAAAAGAGGAGTTAGTGATACCAACAATATCAGGAGACTTATTATTGAATAAATATTTAATCACTCCAAAAAAACTTCTTCCTTTGAGATTAAGGTTACCTACAAAAATCTATCATATTAATTAAGAACATAAGGTAGATGAGGCAAATCAAGAAAATAATAATTCCTATGCCTCCACTTATTCTTAAAAAATTTAAATAGATCTTCAACAATACCATCATTGACATCCTTGATTTGATGAATCCAATTTCCATTCCTTCTAGCACTTGCAAAAGCATGAAATAAACATAAAATTATAATCTCTATCTTCCATTCATTTTACCATTTCTTTTTTGTCTCCACCAAGTACTCAAGAAAGAAAGAGTAATATTTAATTCATGAACCTTTGATTTAAGCATAAACAATTTATCATAAGGTAATCCACCTGATGAAGATTCCTCCAACTGTTACTCCAAAATTTTCTCTTTAAGAATTTCCTTCAAATGAAGAAAATTTTTATTTAGACTTACTCCAAAAGTATAAAGCATTTAGAATCTCTAAAATTTTTTTTGAGAATTTGAGGTTCATTACCTGCTGCACAATTTGACCAAGAATTAGAAGCTACTGTACAATAAGCATAATAAGAAGCCCATATGTCTTTAAACTTGATATAATATTTCTGATGAGCAAAATTTTTCATAATATTTAAAATAATTGGATAGTGATCTGAAGAAATTATAGCCAGATGTCTGAATACAAAACTATGGCCTACATTAATAGTAACAAAATTTATTATACACTTATTATGACTTTCCTAGATCTAAGCCCCTCCATCCTTATTATTGCACCACATAAATTTTGTCCAACACTTGCATCATGGAAGTCATTATTGGTCATAAACATCTTCATATCCTGAGGTCCTTGGGAAAAAAAATTTCTTCCCTCCCTTTTTTATCTCCTTGTGATAAAATCTAATTAAACCCACCTCCTATCAAGAAATAATTTTAGAGGAATATAAAATTCTTTTTCTTTTAAACTCTGGTATAATTTACATGCTAATGTTAGTCTTTAGGCTAGTTTTATGATTTTTAAGTACTGTATTATTAAGCATCCTACTAATTATTTTTCTAAACAAAGTGATTCTAGAGTTTGGAAAAGGCTTTGCAAGATTAAATGGGAGGTGGATCCCTTCATCTCTTAGGGCCTTGGTAGTGGTAATATATTTTTTTGGCAAGATCATTGGTTAGGTAAAAACTCTAATGACTCTATGCTAAATTCTTTATCTACGTCCTCGATTAATGTCAACAACTTCTTTAATAATAATTTGTGGAACTATCTATGATAAGCTTGCCAATGAGATTCCTGATTGTATCCTCCATAATAATTTAAACTTTCCTATAAATACTTCCTCAAAAAATATTATATTATGTGATATTTCCAAAGATGGTGGATTTCATTTTAAGAGTGGTTGGCATACTTTTAGAGACAAAAGAAATAATGATAACATTTTCCATAATATTTAGCATAAGAGAATTACTTCTACTATCTCTATCTTTGTTTGGAGAGTCTTGCATAGATTTATTCCTACGGATGATAATCTTATCAAGAAATGTTGTACCTTGGCTTCTAAATGCCAATGTTGTTTTCACGGGGAAAATATACATCATGTTTTTTTATCTGGTCCTGTTGCCATTAGAACTTGGGTGGACATTGATTATTTGTTTCAACTAAATTGTTTTAATTCTCATTCATATCTTAAATATTTGCTTAAGTTATGGTTTATTAATTCCAAAGGTCACATTCATAATGTCATTCCTTCCCTCATTCTTTAGTTTCTGTGGTTGGAAAGGAATGAATTCCTTTTCAATAACATGAGAATAAGCCATCATAATGTTATTCAGAAAGTGAAGGATAAGGTGTTAGCTCTATTGGCTATTAATCTAATTTCTATTAAAAACTTTAAAAACTATCAGTTTGTTGGTACTACTTTACGTTTCAACTTGGAGGGTGTTCCTTCTATATCTAATATTATCTACTGGCATAAACCTCCAACTAATTTCTTTAAGCTTAATGTGCATATCACTAGGACCGATTTACTTGGTGGTTGTGGTGGTGTGATTAGAGACATTAATGGTGGCCTCATTATTTCTTTTGTGGGTCCTATTTAGGGAAAATATTCTACTGCTATCTTTAAGTCCATTCTTTATGGTATTCAGTTGTGCATCCCTCTTAATTTAACTAATTTTCATATTGAGTTTAATTCTGACTATGATTTTCAACTTTTTCGAGCTGATAAGGACATGTGTTGTTCACTGAACCTCTTCTATATGGTTAAAGAAATTAAAAACATGATGCTTTTTTTCTAAATTACTCTTTTCACCATATGAGCAAGGATGGTAATGCCTGTGCTTCTTGGATGGCTATGTGGGTTTGTAGTCTGAACTATTTTTCTAATTTTATTTGGGACACTAACCCTACCCCTCATCGTGGTTTACTTAATCTTGATAATTCTGGTTGTCCCTATGTTAGATCTTGATTATTTTGTCTCTTGGTTGGTGCTCGGGTTTAGTCTCTTCATTTGGACATCTGTTAGCTAGATCATGTATTACTACTGGGCTTATTGCTTTCTCTAGCTGGTTGTCTAGGTGGTTGTATAGTGGTTCTTTATTTCCTAGAACTTTCTTTATGCTGCTTGGTTTATCTGTCGTGTGAAGTCTCCTTTACATTTTTATTTTGATGTCTGTAATTATTGTTATTATTCTTCATGGAGTTTTATTCTCCCTTTTTCTAGATGATGGACATATGGACTGTTGATTATTTGTTTAATCCTGAGATTTAAGTTTTTTTTGGGACTCTCTGTGCTATCTTGGTCTGTGTTGGGTCTCTCTATATTGGCCCACTGTTTGGTTTATTTTTCTTTCTGTTAACTCATTTCTACTCTTTCTAGCATTATGAGCTTCCTTTTTAGTTGTTTTCTTGATTATTTTGGACTTGAGCAATGATTTGTTGGCTTTTATGGCTGATGGGCAGTCCCATTGTTGCTCTCCTACTCTCAGTATTTGGGGTGCTGAAGGTAGTTGTGTGGTGATTGCTGGGTTTTCTTACTTTTTTTGGGTTGTTGTTAATTTCATTGGTAGCACCTGGTTGTTATCCCCTGCTGTTGGTTTGGTTGTTAACTACAGGGTATGGTTGATTGGTACTAGGATGATTTTTTACTGGTTGCATATTTGGTCTTGGGGGTTTAATGGTTCTTCTAATGCAGGTTATTGAGTTACCCATGCTATTTTCGTGTGGTTATTTGGTTTTTAGGATGGGTTGTACCAAGGTGGTTTTGGATGATCCTGAAGGTAGGATTGAGTGGCTTGTGGATTTCCTGAATGTAGCTTTTCTATTATGCATACTCTGAGCTTTTTAAGTCTTAGTTCCAAGATTGGCTTTTTTGGGAGCTATTTTTGCATCTTTTTTTTGCTGTTTAGCTGTCATATATTGTATTATTATTGCTTATTCGATTATCTTTGTTGGTGTTGCTTCCCTTTTTGTGTCTCTCTGCAGGTGAAGATGCTTTTAGCTGCTTCCAAAATTTTTTGTAGAAAGATCAAATTATATTTCAACTATAATATATTTCTTTTTTTGATGCTTATCTATAACATCATTAGCATGTTACTAGGGCTTTTCATATTTTTTCTTAGAGGACAACATCGACTTGTAGGATTTATTTTGATTTGTTTTGTAGCTCGTAAGAGCATTAGTGAGCTAATGATCTCTCCTATAAGGACCTTGTAACTGCTTTTTCGATATTAACATGTAGGCCCCTTTGTGGGTTTTAACTTAAAAAAAAAAAAAATCAACTCTATCAATGGATGATAGTTTAGTCTCAACTAATCTAACAAAGAACACATCAAATTCTTTCATATACTCTTTTAAATATAGAGAGACTTAATTTTCCTATCTCCTCTATGATTCCAAAATGCAATAGAAGACATAGTTAATTTAGAAGGGAAGGCCCCCACTCCTTTCTCTATTCAAAACATCCAATTTTCTACTTTTAGGAAGAATTTTGACGGGCCCTTAAGACTTGAGTTCTTTACTAAGTTTATTCTTAAAACCAGCATAATTTCATTCATAAACATCTTCAACACTATAAAATTTAGCATCAATTATAATTTCTTTTACAATAAATTTTTTTTGCAAATACATCATCAATAACTTCCTCAGCAATGATGTCGTTTAATACAAAAAACATATTATCATAAAGCAAAATATAAAAGAACTAGAAACTTTCTCCATATCAAGATCCAATTGTACTAAAGATATCTTCTAATTATCCTTTAAACAATCATTTTTTATTAATGCATCCTTTTCAAAAGAAGATTTAACATTCAGTCTTTTAAAGAGTTTCCACGGGACATATTAGTCGTATTTGCAATAGAAATCTGGAATTTGCTACATTTATCCACACGACCTTCAGTAATTTAAATTTTTTTATAATAAGAATATTTCCCAATAGTAACACCTCCAACTAGTTTTATATAAGAAGATTTCAAATTATTTTACACATATTAACATGAATCCAAGGACCATATTTAGAATTTTCAACTACAGCCGAAGGAATAGATTTTCTATAGAAGTTTGTACTAGAATTATGTTTAACAGCTTCAGGTCTTAAATTGCAACCTAGATGAGCATCCAAACACTCATCATTATTATGCCCAATTTTTCCACACTTCAAGCGTAAAGTTAAAATTTTTTCTTACTCAAACTTTCAAAAAAAAAAAAGCTAGAACTACCTTCAATCCAAACTTTTAATGGAAGTTGCCTATCTAATAGAATTCAAACACATACTTTTGAGAATTCTCTCCTTCCCCATTAGAATATGTTACCATCAAACATTAATGGGACTCCCACCTTAGAATCTATTCTGGTAACATTAGTTTCATCCCAACAATGCAATGGGAGATGAGGCATTCTTATCCAAATAGGAGAACAAAATCCCTTTAAAGCATCTGGTGAAAAATAAGGAGACCACTTATTCATTCCTATAATGTGGCCACACACAAACCAAAGGCCACCAGTCAAAATGGATTCCATTGCTTTTGACGATTGAAATGAGCAAAGTATCCACTCAAGGACTAAGATAATTATATGAATTTGACTCTAATGTTCCTAATGTCTCCTCAATCTAGAACAAATCCTATTAAAAGGAATGTTTCACAAATACTTTGAAAACCAATGCTTTCTCAAGCCTCTTAGTGTTAGCAAGTTCATTCTCAATGTGAATTTTAATAGAATCCCCATCCTTCATCATCACTGAGTCACTGACATAGGGTAAAATTTTAAAATAAGGACTTTTAATTCAATCCCTTGTATTATCAAAATTTTCTCCTACTATAGAATCATATTCATATATATATATATATATATATATATTCCTTTGAGATTCATCAGGTTAATTATAATTTTCAATAGCAACAGATGACTTATTAACAAACCTCCATACTTTTACCCATATCAGTGGCATTTTATAATCATCGAGAGTGCTAATATTATCATTAAAAATAAAAAAATTTCCTCCCATAGGTATCAATCAAATCAAGTTAATTATTCACACAAATGCATAATTAAAATATTTGTATCTATTTACAAAAATTTTCATACCCGATGATGACGATGCTTCAAAGTTTCCTTTACCAGTAATAGTAAAATCATTTTTTAATACAGGAAATAGCACCCTCCTTTATTATAAATGAATTTCCCTTCAATAAAGTTCTACGATATCCATCCAAAGATGTATGGACACAATTTCAAAAATCTACCTTGTCGCTCGCATAATGTTTGGAACCACCAAGAGCATCAACCTTCATCGGAGCAGTGGAAGCAGATGGCTGACAACCATCTACGACCATACAAAAAAACTAGAGAAAATTACAACTAACAGAATTTAAAAAAAAAATGGAACCTTCATTGACAATTAAAATGCAATATATAAACATACTGTTAGAGGAGAGGAAAAGGTGGAATAATCATGGTTTCCATGGCCAAATGATAGGATGGACAGTCTCCTTCCTCTAGTGCATAAAATGAATCACATATTAATAAATCTATTCAGCATGCTAGCAATAATAAGGAAGGTGTAAAAAAATAGAAAATAAAGCAATAAATTTAGAAAGAGAATCAAATCAATTTGTTGATATAAAGAAAATAGTATAACAGTAAGAAAAAGAGGCACCAACATAGTGTCAAGGAACTTCATATGTTCTAAGGGATAGACCATACTTGAAGGAATAATATTTAGACTCATATCCAAAAGTATTTGTGCCACCTTTATTTAAGAACTTTTATTGCACAAGTAACCTAAAACAACACTTAATGCATTATAGAACTAGTTGTTGCAATGTTGGGGGAATTGATACATTATTATTTTAATAATTCATTAGTTGTTTATTAGGTGGAATGTTTGATTGATATATCAAATTTACTGATGGGTATGTTCATACCTTTATGGAGCTACAAAGTCTTTTTGTAAAAAAAGTTGCCACCGTGAGAAATAATTCATAGTCGGGGATTTGGTGGTTAAGGAATAAAAACCTAGTGAAAATATGGTAGATTATAGTTTGAGATGCAGCAATATTAACATGAAGTGTGAACCTCTGATGCGTAAGCAACCTGCTATAGAAATCCTATTAAGGAAAATTTGTGGTCTAGTAACCTTTTTACTCAAAGGGTTTAACAAAAAGATAATTGAGGTGTGAGTAAAACCTTTAATCTCTAGGAGAAGTTATAAAGAAGTTAAAACCATAGATAGATTTAAAAAATAATTATGGGTTAGTCTCTATAGTTGATAAGGGTAAATAATAGATGAAGGTTCAAGTAGAAAATATAGCTCATACCTCCCAACACCAATAGTAAAATTAACCTCAACATGATCAGTCATTTAGACCCTGATCCAATCTCACTCTAAAAGAGAGAACAAAAATGCTTGTGCCCCCATAAATAAGTTATATTCATTTAAAAAGGAAGTAAACAAATAAATTTTCAAGATACTATAGATGAAATCTAAGTACAATTATCTTACCCTTAGAGGCCAAAAGAAGTTGGCAATTTGGGGCAACCCAATTATTTCCCATATCACTAAATGATGGTTATAAGCTTAAAAATTGCAAATCCTTCAAAAAGAAGCTTAGAAACAATATAAAATATGGGGAAATTGTAATATCCAAGGAGTATTTAGTAGATTCAAGCAACAATTATAGTAAATGCGTGATTTGTGAGCCTTATATAACCTCTTTAGAAATAAAGCCAGAAGATGGATGGGACATTATTTTATTTTAGTCTTCTGAGAGAATATTAAAGAAATTAGATAATTCATTTCTTTGAACATTCCAATGACATCTAAGTTAGAAAGACTTTTGAATCTCAAAGAAGGCCAACAATAAAAGTGAAAATAAAATTATAATAGAAAAAAACTGACTCTCTATAGATGGGGGACCTAAATCCCTTGTGTTGTAACTAAATATTATTTCAATTTTGTCCCCCCAAGGAATGAGAAAGTAATGAAGAAATGTTTTATGTATATATTATCAATATCATATGAGGAGCTTGATAAAAATTCAAATAGAATAAAAGAAAAGAATTCTTAAGTAGCCAAAATAAATGAATTGAATGAATCTCTTCAATATTTCTCTGATGGAGATGCCTTTATTCTCGATGTTTAGGGTGCCCCTAAAGCACTAAAATTGAGATGCTTAAGTTTAACAGTTTTCTAGAAGAAAACTTAATTGAAATCAATGATTGAGAAGGAGCTGATTCCACTACAACTTTCCTCGAAGAGGTGGTGCAAGTAAACCTTCTTAGTGTTAAAGTTCTTCAACCATGGATATGAGTCAAAAATAAAGGAAAATAAGTTATATATAATCGTTAAGCTTCAACAAAAAAATAGACAATACAATCTTTAGTTACAGCTAATCCAACATTTCCTAAAAAAAGATTATAATATTATAGCTCATATAAGAAAATTGCTTATGAAATTGAGTATTTATGATGCTTTGCTTTTTTCCATGGAAATAAGGAAGGATTTGATCAAAGATTTTTTCAATCAAGAGATCCATATGGCTTAATTAGCATCAATGTTGTCAAAAGAAGCCTCATATTTCCAAGAGGTTCTAGGATAAATATTTTCTAAATAAGAATTATAATAATTGGGTATTGTATAAATCCATAAATGTGGACAACTTCAAGTTCTCCTATGTCCTTGTTGATCTAGGTGCATCTACCAACATTATGACTCTTATAACTCTTACCTACATAAGAGTGGATACTTACAAACTCAGTTTTGATAAAACTTGTGGGGATTTGATGAAAAAGGTAAGAGTGATTTAGACTTAGTAACCGTCTTCCTAGAAATTGACCACAGTAAAATTTAAGCCATGTTTACATAATAAATTTAGAGGGTTCATTTAATGTTATCTTGAGTAAACCCTACTTCATGAACATAGAATAGTGTATTCCACTCTCAATCAGTTATTCCACTCTCAATCAGTTTATCAAATACTCTCTTGAGGGTGTTGAACATTATAATAAGGGGAATTTGTGAAAGTTTGTTAGGGTTGTTAAGCCCTTAAAAACTAGCCTGAGACTAACCAAGAGGGGGGTGAATTAGTAGTCCTAAAAAACCTTAAACAAAAGGCACAATCTTTTTGAAATATTTTAAAACATAAAAAAAATGATCACCCACATGAAAATAAACTACATAAGTTTAAATGAAAAAGGAAAAAAGAAAGAGCACACCAGATTTTATATAAGTTCAGTCAACTTGACCAACGTCCACTCTCTGGAGCCTCTCCTCTGGGTATTGCACTAAACTAAGTGACTCTCCTTTGGCTCCAACTGCACGGTAAAGAAGCTTGTATAAAAACCCCTTTCCACCGACCCCTATGAGCTAGAGAACCCGACTCCTTTTGCTTCCTCCTGAAGAAAGCAGAGAACCCAGACTCCTTTTGCTTCCTCCTGAAGCATGCAGAGAACCTTGATTGATTATTGAAGAAGACCTCCCTATAGCCTCCAAGGAACTAGGGAGGATTGAATCCTTGCTTAGAGCAACCTTTATAAACCCCTCAAAAACTCCCCTTCATATGTTCCTCTCTCTCTTTCCCAAGCTATCCCTCTCCTTCTCATGGATCTATCAGGTCAGGACAGTGGCAAAAGATATCAGCTTGAAATCAATAGATCTTATAAACAAGGGTTTAAAATTTGCCCTAAATTGCAACAAGCCGTCAAAGATCATACAGGACGATAGTACAATCAGTGTATTTTCAACCCTTTCAACCAGGATGATCTGGGATGGTTGGAGGATTATTACCCTTATTTGCTCTGATCATCCACGATGATATGGACATCATCCTATATGATTAGTTTAAAACCCTAAATATCATCCATAACATCATTCTGTTTGTCCAGGGTCATTTAAATTACATGATGACAAAATATAACATATCATCTATGAAGATCCATGAATCGTCCTATACGATTAATTCAAAATTAGGGATTTTTGTCCAGTACATCATTCGGCTTATCTAGGTGATCTATGAGAAGATAAAGGTTTTTATAAATGATTATCTAGGATGTTCCTTCAATTGTCCAGGATAATATGATCGATTCAATCAAATATTTATTGCTTTCCTTAATCACTTGATTAATTTAGGCATGATTGTAATGAATCATCCAGGATGATATGGGATCATCCTATATGATTTATTAAAATAAAATCATACCTAACACAGTTAGTGGCTGATTCTTTCTAATTTGAGCCTATCATCCAGGATGATGTTTATATCGTCCAGGATAATTTCTTAATTTGGTTACCTTAACTAAGATGCCCTAATTAGGGTTTCTATTTTTAACTAATCGTCCAGGACTTCTTTGGATAGTCCTGGATGATAAAATCAAAAATAAAAAACTCTAAAATAGATAGAATTTCTCCCCCTGAGTGTGTGTGTGTGTAAGGTTACTTAGCATCAGGATCCACTTTATTACATTTGATTCAAAAAAGGTAAAACCCCTTAAAGTATACTTATAGACTGACTCAATCCTGATCTATCCAATCTTGAGCTGGCTTGATTTGTAATTAACCTTGTTGACCTAAAATGTTAGTAGGCAAGGCAACCAAAATAGATATGCAATAGTAACCATAGTAAGAAAATATGAATGTTAGAAATGTTTGTTATTATCAAAATTGTAATCCTTGAATCCATGTTTGTAACAATCTCCCCTTTTTTATGTTGGCAAATAATTATTAGGAAATTCAACTCAAGCATATTAATTAACCATAAAGTAAAGGAATAGTATGAACCAGGCAATGCAAATTTTATTAAAAATAAGCAAGTGGTGCAAACAATAAACAATAGAGTACAAATTAAAATAATAATATAAAAAAATAATACTAACACACTAACACTAATACTACTCCCCATTTTGAAGTCACAAAAAGGAAGATGAAGAAGGAAAAACAAACAACTTAGAAACTAATAATAGTACAAAAAACATCATAAAAAAATAAAATAGACTACAAGTATGAGGGACCCTGATCAGGTGAAGGAGGAGGTGGTGGCTAAAAAAGACTATGGATGGAAGCAAACTGCTACCCAAACCAAGTCATATCCTGGTCATGCTAATACTGCTGGTGAGCCATGTACGCATCAAATCTAGAAACATCCACCGCATACTGCTGCTCCTATGTAGCAAAATAAGAGTAAAAACTAGCCTCCCACTAGTCGAACTGGTCCACCAACTGATCCAGGTGTGAGTGCTGGCGGATCAGAACAGGTGTTGGAATAGGTGCAGGAGCAGCTTCCTCAGCCTCCTCATATTTCGGGGGGAGATGAGTACTGTGAAGAACATGGAAGGAGCTGTTGGTGTAGTAGGCAGACTGAAAGTCTGATGGAACAAGTTATTGAAGATTGTATTTGGTTTTCTAGACAAAACAAAATAGGTGTCCTAAAGCAAGGTTAGGTTTTCTTATATGTCTTGGATCCCTAATATTGGTTAGATGCTCAAAGTAGCAAAAGAGAAGGTCAGTGACATTGAACTCCCTATGGGCCATGATGTAAAAGGTGGTAATTCAGAGTAAGGGAGTGATATGGATATGATCACTAGCCTTTAGGATTATTGAGGTGCGAAGGACATGTTGGATTGTCCTAGCATCTTTGAGTAAGGTGCTTGAGGCCCCAACAACGTAGGAGACATTTGTGTTTCAGAATAGGTCTTTGACAGGAGCCCAATCAAAACCAGGATATGAAATAAAGGTATGGAGCTTGTCTCAAGTAGTTTAAAGCTAGAGGAATTCATGGAAATCATGGTATATAATCTCTATTGGATGTCTATGGACATAGGAATGCAAGGTAGTATAGAAAGTATTTATCCTAAGGCTAGTAAAGAAAGCTTAAAGGTGTTCAGAATTGAACTGGCAAGCTAGTGTCAAAATAAAGGTGAGAGAGGCATGAGTGAAAAGGTCTAGCACCGGGTACATAAGTTTTTTAGGATTGATGGTCCTGAACAGAGTGATCCCAGTAGTTTTGTATCACAGATAGGCGGCTTAGTTAGCTGCCTCAGTGATTTGAGGGTCAATAGTGACCCTCGAAGAACTTCTAGCCAACATCACAGCATCGTCCAGGATGATCAGGCGAATTTATGACATCCGATATGATTAGTGAAAAAGGCAAATTTATGACATTCAGGTGAATTTATGACATCCTATCATCCAGGATAATCAGGCATTATATGGGATGATTAGACTTAAGCGATCATCATGAGGAATAATGATGAACAACCATTGACAAAATGGATCGTCCATGATAAATAGGTGGATCATCTAGGATGATCACAAATAATTGAAGTAGAATTTGATCAGATCATCCAGAATGATGAGGATCATCTGGGATGATCTCAAATAATTGAGTCAAATCAGCCGTTAGATGGATGATGAAGTGTGATGTGATGATATTGTCCAGGATGATAGGAATATCATCTAGGATGATGTGATAAAAAAATTAAAATTTTGATAATAGAGGGAGGTGATCGGAAGGTGCCACAAAATATAAAAAAACTAGTAAATATAAAAATAAAATAATGAAAAGATGATAAAAAAGATGAAAAGAATAAAAAAACAAAATTTTTTTTATCAAAGTAAGAATATGATAAATTTTCCATGTGATTGAATTAAAAATTTATATGAAATGAGTTAACATCACTAAAATATGAAAAACAATAGAAAAACTAATCATGTTATTTCGAGCTCAAATTCCTTAGAGGATAAAAATCTTTTGAAAACAAAAATCTAACTCAGAGAAAATCAGCCAAGAAAAGTGATATATTCAATACTTCATTCCAAAAAACATATTTGATAGAGTAATGTACCAAAGAATTAGCCAAAATCAAGGGTTCAAAAATCAAGTGATTGAAGATATCAAGTGAAATATAAATTATTCTAAGATTTAAAGGTTTGAAAGAGAATGAAGCTTGATTTTTGTGAGCTTATTTTGTACCTCTTGTTATTTGTTTGGAGCACTTTGCTCATATTTTCTATTTTTATACACTTTGTGTATCTTTAAAATTTTTTGGCAATCATTGTGCATCTTTTCACATTTTCTTTTTGGGCTCATTTTTTGCATCTTGTCATTTTTGCGAGCTATCTCCCTTTAGAAACCTTTAAAGACTCTCAGTTGTGAGAATATCTTTCAAACAATAGAGAAGAAAATCTAACTCTCCAATATAAGGAAGAATAAACCATAAAATATAATCCTATTCAAATGATAAATGCAATAACATGAACAAGCAAAGCTTAAAAGTTATTTAATGTCTTTGAACATTATTCATATGAGTTAGATTACTATAGGAAGATAGAAAAGATCTCAATTTCAAAGTCCTTTTTTAATTTGAAAAAGATTTTTACTTTGAAAGAGAAACTTACACCTCTAAAGGAGTTAGAGAAAGGGAAACGATCAACAGAGTTTCTTCATTTAACTTATTTAGGGATGTCAATCATAGATTATAAATTTTCAAAAAATAAAAATAAGGCATAAATTATCATTTCAATAATGACCAAAAGAAAATTGAAAGAACCAAAAGAAAGCATAAAACTAAAAATATGAAAAATAATAGCAAGTAAATAAGAAGAAAACAATTAAAACAAAATAAAGGAAAATATCATAAATAAAAGAAAAAAATAGAAAATAAAAAAAAGAGAAAAATCAGAAAACTTAAACTTTAGAGTTCAAAAACATCAAGTTTATGCATTTATATCAATCACACCCAATCTGCTCCTTAAGATGATGAATGTGTCAAAGGCCAGTGGTTTAGTAAAGATTTGAGCCAGTTGATTTCCAGTTGATACGTGGTGTAACTCAATGTCTCCTTTTGTAACATGGTCCCTAATAAAGTGATGACTTATGTCAATGTATTTGGTTCTAGAATATTGGATAGGATTTTTAGAGATGCAGATGGTACAAGTGTTATTACATATAATTGAATTTATGCCAACATGTAATCCTAAATCCAAAATTTGTTGCTTCAATCGAAAGACATAGGCCACACAACTTTTTAAGGGAATGCATTCAGCTTCAGCAGTGGAAAGTGCAATAGTGTTTTATTTTCTACTAGACCAGGGTGAAAGTGCTCTGATGGTACTAGAAAGTTTGTTTGGGATGTTAAGGCCTTATGAACTGGCCCAAGGCTAACAAAGAGAGAGGTGAGTTGGATAACTTTAAAAACAAAGAGAAAACTCAAATCAAAATCACCAAAGAAATCAAGTGTGGAAGAAAATAATGCGGAAACAATAATAAGAAAACAACACACAGAATTTATAGTGGTTCGGTCAAACCTTGACGTACGTCCACTCCTTGGAGGCACCTTCTAAGTATTGCACTAAACTAAGTGTCTCTCCTTTAGCCCCCACATCTAGGTGGAGAAGCCCTTACAAAATTACTTCCACCTTCCCCGGTGCGGCGGAGTCGCCGGGTCCTTTGACACCAAAGAAATCTTCTTTGGTGAACTTACCTCAAGACAAGCCTTGAATCCGATGGTATTAAGGTGCAAGCCTGCCAGAGCAACCGTGTGGAGTCCCTCTCCACACTCCCTTGAGTCCCCCCTCTCACAGGATCTTCTCCCTCTCTCAAACTTCACCCATTCCTCACTCCCTTTCAAGCTTTCTCTTCAAGTTTCCCCCACAAGAATGAAGCTATAATGGCTTCCAAAGACACTTACAAAGTGTCATGCCAAGCTTAAATAGAAAAGCTCAAAACAAGCTCATTAATGCAAGTTGCCGACATTATCATCCAGGACGATAGGTATATCGTCCGGGCTGATCAGTACAAATTCAGCTCATCAGCCCGAGATGATTTGGGATGATTAGAAGAAAATTGGTTACATCGTCCTGGCCAATGTCACGATCGTCCAGGCCGATTAGTTTAAAACCGATTTCAATCGTCCTGATCATCGCTCAGAATTTGAGCTGTCTGATGTAGATCGTCCAGAACATCGTTCCGGTCGATCCTGCGATCATCCCGTACTATGTGATCGTATCAATCAACCATTAATGCTTTCCAAAGATACCACATCAATTTAGGCATAATTAAGTTAGATCGTCCTGGACGATATGAATATCGTCCTGACCGATTTCTTAAAACAAAAAATTCCTAAACTGATTATGACGGCTGATTCTTTCTGAATTGAGACTATTGTCCTGGCCGATACAGGTATCATCCAGGCCGATCAGCTAATAACGACTGCCTTAATTAGGATTCCCTAATTAGGGTTTCTATTTTTGGACAGATCGGCCTGGACGATATGAATATCATCCTGGCCGATTTCCTAAAACAAAGAATTCCTAAACTGATTATGGAGGCTAATTCTTTCTGAATTGAGACTATCGTCCTGGCTGATACAGGTATCGTCTAGGCTGATCAGCTAATGACGGCTGCCTTAATAAGGATGCCCTAATTAGGGTTTTTGTTTTTGGACAGATCAACCAGGACGATAAAAATATCGTCCCAGACCATGTTACTAAAAATAGAAATCTTTAGGGTACAACAGAACATCTTCCAAGTTTACAAATCATCCAGTACCACACCAAATACAACAGACTCAAGAAAGGAAAAAAGAGTACAAACTGACTCAGACCTAGTCTACCCAATCTTGAGCCGATTCCAAATTACAGTTCGATCGTATGAACCTGAAATGTCAGTACATAAGGCAGTCGTAGAGAATTAAGAATGTTTGCTATCATCAAAATCATAAATCATCGATTCACAACAATCTTCCCCTTTTGATGATGACAAATAATTTAATTTGAATTTTAAAAAAATAATTTCTCCTAATCTCCCCCTCACTAGAATAAACCTTTTAAAAAAAATATAGGGGAGAAAAAATTATTTTTGTTGTTTTAAATTTTTTGAGAAGAAAAAAAAAGATACAAATTCAACAGTACGTTCTCCCCCTTTTACATTATCAAAAAGAGAGGAGGCACAAACAAAAACCAAAACAAACAAGAGATAAAAACGTTCCCTGATCTAGTGAAAAAAAAACCAAATATTCTTAAAATGAGAAAGTTACCTCTTGGTTTTAATCAAAAACTTAGTAGAATTGTATTGACAACGCATAGCCCAGAAAAGGTTAAAAATTCAGAGTTTGATAATCCCAACTCAAGTTCTTTTAAAGACTCAAAAACTTTTTAATCCAATATCCAAATCAAGGAATAAACGGGAAAAAGAAACATTAATTTTTCGAAACTCCTTTCATAAAACATATCTAATAGAAGATCAATGCATAAATTGTTGAATCAGGAACCAAGATTTTCAAGCACAAGTTTCGAACATATCAAGAATTTTCTTAAGTTTTTAGTAGTATAAGAAAAAATAAGCATTTTTTTTGTGGGCTCATTTTATGCCCTTTATCACTTGAATGGCTCTTTGAGCATCTTTTGATTTTAATACACTTTGTGT
>NW_021319341.1:355862-376618 GCF_001605985.2 Dendrobium catenatum
ACAAGCTCCCCCTCACAAGATCCTCTCTTTCTCTCTCCCTCTCTCTCTCTCTCTCCTTTATCTTTTCTCAGGTCAAGACACCAGCCAAAGATTTCTCAAAAAATGTTGAATAAGAGCTCTTAAATAGAAGAGCTTCAAAGAAGCTCAATAAATGCAAGTTGCCAACTTTATCATCCAGGACGATAATAATATCATCCTGTACGATCAATTCAAATCACAGAAGATCAGCCAGAACATCACCCTGAAGATGACCTGGACAATTTAAAATTGGCTTGATCGTCCAGGCCGATCTCATGATATGATTGTCCCATCCGATCAGTTCAAATCAGAGAAAAATCGTCCAGAGCATCGCCCTGAATTCAAACTCTCCGATCCTAATCGGCCAGAACATTGCCCTGAATTTTTGTTGGCCGATATTTATCATTCAGGAGCAACTAAGGGTTTTTGAATATATCGTCCTAGTCGATCCCGCGATCGTCCATGATGATGTGATCGTATCAATCATCCTTAATTACTTCCTTGATTCCTGGATCAATTTAGGCATAATTGTGTAATATCGTCCAGGCCGATCGCACGATCGTCCCGGTTAATTTCCAAAAATACAGAATACCTAAATTGATTATGGCGGCTATTTCTTTCTATTTTGAGCATATCGTCCTGGCAGATATAAGTATCATCCAGGCCAATAAGTTAATTACGGCTTCCTTAACTAAGAAATCCTGATTAGAACTTCTATTTTTAACTCGATCATCTAGGACGATATTTAAATGTGAGTAAAAACATAAATTCTAAATCTCTCAAGTGTGTGTGTGTAAGGTTACTTGACATCAGTCACTTCAAATATTTACAATTGACTCAAGAAAAGGAAAAAATAAAATTACAGACAGACTCAGACCTAGTCTACCCAATCTTGAGCTGGCTCCATTTGTCGTCTAATCTTTTGGTCCTGAAACATCAGTAGAGGAATGCAGTCAAAGTGTTTGCTAACATCAAAATCACAATCCATGAAATCAAGTTTGCAACAATCTCCCCCTTTTTAATGATGGCAAACACTTTGATGATTATGACAGTGTAATTTAAAAATTTGAGTAAGCAAGTTCAGACAACAAGAAATCAATTAAATACAAACAAGTGCAAGTACAAACTAATAAGTACAAATATATTAACAAGTACAAACACATTACTCCCCCTTTTGAGATCCCAAAAAGGAAGACTGAACTAAAAAGAAACTAAAATAAAAAAAAAGTACAAAAAGAAGAAAAAATAAACATAAGCAACTACAAGAAATAAAATCTAAGACTAGAAAAATGAGGGTCCTTGATCATCAGACGGAGGTAGTGGTGGTGGTGGCTGCTGAAAGTAACTAGTCAAGGCAGCAAACTGTGAGCCAAACCAGGCCATGTCCTAGTCGTGCTACTGCTGCTGGTGTGCAGCATAAGCATCAAAACGGGCTACATCCCCATCGTGCTGCTGCTGCTGGTGAAAAACAAAAGAGTCGAATCGGGTCTCCAATTGATCAAATATCTCAACTAACTGATCAAACTATGAGAGCTGGTGGAGAGGAGATGGTTCAGGAATAGGATCGGTAGCCTCCTCTTCCTCAACCCCCCGAGGTTCCCCATCCCCTGGGTTGAGATGAGTACTGTGAAGGGTATTGAAAAAGCTGTTCGAGTAGAAGAGAGTTGGGAGGTTAGGAGGAGCAGGATATTGAAGATTGTATTTGGTTTCAAGAATATATGCTATAAGGTGTCCTAAAGCAAGCTTGGGTTTCCTCTTATGGCTTGGATCGCGAATAGTTGTTAAATGATCAATGTAACAAAAAATTAGGTCTGTAGCATTAAAATTTCTATGGGCTATGATGTAAAAAGTAGTCAAATAAAGTAGATGAGTGATGTGGACACGACCCCCAGCCTTTGGAATTATGGAAGTGCGAAGGACATGTTGGATTGTCGTAGCATCTTTGACTAAAGAGCTAGTCTCCCCAACATGAAAGGATGTGTTGGTCTGACAAAGAAAATGATTTGCCGAGGTCCGATCAAAATCAGGATCATAAATAATGGTATGCAGCTTATCCCAGTGGTGGATAGCTACAACAGTTCAGCACAATCCTGATATGTGATCTCGACCGGGCGTCGATTCACATAGGAGATCAGGGCTGTGTAAGCAGATTTTATGCGAAGGTTTGCAAAAAATTCACGAAGAAGATCAGTATTAAAGGGAACAATAAGAGTAAGAATGAAGCACATAGAGGAGTGGGTAAAAAGGTCTAATACTGAATATGAGAAGTGGACAGGGTTAATGATTCTTGAGACAGTAATCCCACACTCTTTATATCGATGGTAAGCAGCTTCATCTTATGCCTCCCTGAAATGAGGGTCAATCCTAGCCCTTGAAGAACTCCTAGAAGTTTGTCGGACTCGCTTCCCACCAGCCATAACAAGAAAATAGTAAGCAATAACGAGAGAAGAAGAAGCTTGAGGTGAAAACAATGGCCGGAAAGGCCTGAATTTAAAGAAACGACCACATCATCTAGGACGATCGTATAATCGTCAAGGACGATATGGTTCAATTATTCTGTACAGGTCGATTGGTCAAAAAGGCAGGCCGATTGGCCGGGCTAATCAGATATAGGCCAGGACGATTAGACACAGGTGATCATCCCGAGGAGTCAACCCAGATGACCGTTGAAAAAGCACATCATCCAAGCCGATTAGGTGTATCATCCAGGATGATGCACAATAATTAATCGTACTGGCCGAAATTAAAACTTTTTAAATCTGTGCCACGTGTATCTTTCAGGACGAATAGTGGATTGGCCAGGATGATTGTCCAATAATGGATCGTCCGAAGCTGATTTTAAGGATTTTAAATGTATTGATACATGGATCATTCAGGACGATCTAGTGTATCGGCCAAGACGATGACAACAAATGCATCGGCCAAGATGATCAAAATGATTATAATAGAGCTCGATCATATCGGCCAGGACGATAAGGGATCGGCTGGGACGATGCGTTATAGAAGGCTCAGAAAAGTTCAGTAGATAGAATTTTGAAGAGAAATTATCATATCATCCAGGACGATAGAGGTATTGGCCAGGACGATGTGATAAGAGTTTGGAAACCAAGGAAAGATGGAGATGATCAGATAAAGCCCCAAACAAATAAATAAAATAAAAAATTAAAAAGTTAACAAACAACAACAAAAAAACAAAAAACAATCAAAGGAAAGAAGATTTTTTTTTCTTTAATTTTTTTTTTTTAGCAAAGCATTCATTTGACAAATTTCTCAAAACATTAAAATTTAGAGATTCAAAAGATCAATATGTTAACAATGTCACAATCTGAAAATGGTAGAATATCCGATCCTATTAATCCCTAGCTCGAACTTCTTTCAAGGTAAAAATTATCTTTTGAAAACAAAAAGCTTGACTCAGAATAACTTAATTGGGCAAAAAGAAGATCCATTTAAAACTTGGTTACAATGATAAATATCTCATACATAATATACCAAAGTAATTTGTCTCAATCATGGAATTTGAAATCAAGTCTTTGAAAATATCAAATAACCCATGAGTTCTTCTAAGTTTTAAAAGATTTCAAAAGAGAGGATAGCTTGCTTTTAGTGGGCTCATTTTATGTCTCTTGTCACTTTGATTTGCTCTTTGAGCATCTTTTGATTTTTGATACACTTTTATGTATACTCTTTTTATTCCAATTTGGCGTCTTTGCCACTTCCCACTTTTTTTTTTGCAAGCTAAATTCTCTTTTACAATCTCCTAAAAATGATTCTTAGTTGTGAGTATATCCTCCAGATATTAGAGAATAGGAGCTCTCTCTCTCTAACATATGGAAGAACTAATCACAAAACACAATCAAAATCACATGATATGTGCAATGGCAAGATTTCAATTAACTTGAAAGATATATAAAAACTTTAGACATTATATATAGGATAGATTATTGTATCAAGATAAAAAAAAAAGATCTTAATTTCAAAATCCACTTGTTAAAATGAGCTAGACTTTTTTTTAGAACAAAAACATTATACATACTAAAAGAGGTTAAAAAGAGGGAAAACATCAACTGTGTTTCTCCCTTTAAATGATGTAGAGATGCTAATCATTGGCATTAAATCTCCAAAATCTAAAAGCTTAAAAAATCATCATATAGAAAACCAAGATTAAAATAAAAAAGATCAAATAACTAAAATAACAAAACACTAGTACAAAAAATAAACCAACATTAAACAATAAATGCATTTCAAGAATTTATGAAGCAGCAAGTTTAAGCAATTTATGAGCTGTGAGCTTCCGTTTGTGAAAGTATCCTATGCTCTCACAAGGTCTTGGGTGAGAGCAATCCTGCAAGAATCAACAACTATCTCATTTAGGAACCCAAATAGGTTTGGGTCCCTTGTTATGAAAAGTAGAATATAATGCATGTGTGTTATGCTATGAATTATGTAATTTTGGTCTCCACACCTAATGTATACTATGGTGAATAGTGCAAGTGTGTGAGATGTGTCCTAGCATGCCACATGAAAAGCATCTAACACCAGGAAAAGGATTTCTTAAATGGTTTGGATTGTAATGCATCTTCCTAGGTCTTGGCTTTAGATCAAAAGTAGGTGTCATCCAAATTCTCTTAATTGAGTCCAATTCATCTTTAAGCCTCAAGTTAGTATTTTCTAAAGCATTATTATCAATCCTCAAGTTGCGCTCTATCTCTTTAGATTTCTTCAAATCAGATTTGAGTGAGGTGTGTGAAACTTTTAATGCATCATGCTCATCAATTAATTCCGAATGCTTTTTGTTTAAATCATTAAATTCATCAAGTAGAGCCATGTGATTTGAATCAATCGGAGAATGATCTATGAGAATAATTTTATGCTCTTTTTGTGAATTTAAAAGTTCCAACTTCAAACTAGCATGAGTTTTCTTAAGTTTTTTGTATGATGCATGAATTTTCTCATAAATTTTGAATAATTAATCATAAGTTGGTTTACATACCTCTTCTTTATCACTTTGATCAAGATGATCTTTCATCTTTAAGCACAAGTTTGTTGTTTCATCTTCAGGTTCAGTCTCTGATGAATCAGTTACAAAATCCGCCCAAAACGCCTTTTGAAGTCTCTTTTTGTCCTTCATGAGCTTGTGTTTTTCCTCAACCTTTTCTTTGCTTGTGTGATCTTTAAGTGTAGGAAAAGTACAAGCTTCAAGATTTTTGACATGTATAGGCTTCCTGCATTCAAAACAAACAACATCAGAAGATCCTTTAGAATATTTATTATCCTTACCTTTTCTCCAACTTTGATGATGCTTGTATTTCTTCCTTAGAAAGTTTTTTAATTGCCTTAAGATTTCTTTGATTCACTACTTTCTCTTTTTTTCTCACTTGCATCAAGATTTCTTTGATTCACCCCTTGCTCGTAAGCAATGAGTGAGCCAAGTAAGTTATCAATCGAATAGGTGTTTAAATCCTTAGATTCAGTTATAGCAATAATTTTAGCATCAAAAGAGGAAGGCAACCATCTTAAAATTTTGCTCACTTTTTCATAGTTTGAAAGTTCTTTTCCTAAGGCATGCAAAGAAGTTACAATTTGAGTGAATCGTGTATACATATCAGAAATTGATTCAGAAGGTTTCATATGAAAAAGTTCGTAATCATGCAAGAGAATATTCAAATGAGATTGTTTTACTTCATTAGTTCCTTCATAAGTAATGCACATACTATCCCAAATCTCTTTTCCAGTAGAGCAACTAGAAACACGCATGTAATCCTCAGCCTTTAAAGCACAAAAAGTTAGTTCAAACACTTCGCATTCAATTGAGCTAAATATCTTTCATCGGTAGTCCATTCAGTAAAAGCAACTTCAGTTTTAATTCCGTTAATTTCATGAGAAGGTGGAGAATATCCTTTTTTAATAAGCATCCACATGCGATAATCAGTTGATTACAAAAAAGTAGACATGCGGGTTTTCCAAAAATCAAAAGGAAGGTTGTCAAACAAAGGAGGTCGTGTAATAGAATATCCTTGAGTTTTATTACGATTCCCAAAGTTAGCCATGGATCAAAATTCAAAAAGTTTTTAAACTTAGTTTTTATGAATCCTGCTCTGATACCACTTGAAAGTTCGTTAGGGATGTTAGGCCCTATGAACTAGTCCCGAGGCTAACCAAGAGGGGGGGGGAGAAGAATTAAAGTGCGGAAAATTACCAAAAACAAATGTAAGTGCTTATGCGCCTCTTATAGAAGACCAATCATACGCATTAAATGTCACCTACGAGGAAAATATGAAGAGCTGCAACACACGAGTTCTCTACAAATACAGGTATACACACCATATTCCACATGTGAGTAGATGTAGAAATACATCAGTAAATGCAGTATCCTGTAGTCAATTTTAGTCTATGAAGGAAAAATTCTACTTGCCTACCTGTAGTAGTGGTGGATGCACTGCATGAGTCAAAGACCACAACAAAATACATATAGAATGCAACAAGTGCAAGTTCCTATGAGCCATCATAGAAGGCTTACAATACACCCAGTGTGTCAACCACAAGCAAAATGCAGAATAACTACAACAAATTCAAATGTCACAAACCAAAATCACCACGGAAAAATAAGTGCGAAAAATTAAAGTGAGGAAGCAGTAAATAAGAACACAGGGATTTATAGTGGTCGGTCAACTTGACCTACGTCCACTCCCCGGAGGCGCCCTCCGAGTATTACACTACCAACGTGACTCTCCTTTAGCCCCCACAGCTAGGCGGAGAAGCCCTTACAAAAACACCTCCTTTTTGCTGCACCCAGCAAGGCAGAGAACCCAACTCCTTTTGCTTCCTCCTGAAGTAGGCAGAGAACCATGATCACTTGTTGAAACTTACCTCTCCCAACCCTTCCAAGCATAAGAAACTCTAGGGAAGAATAAGTGGAACAATGCTTGGAGCAACCCTTGTGAACCCCCTCACAAGATCCTCTCTTGCTCTTTCTCTCCCTCTCTTTGTCTCTCCTTTAGGTTTTCTCAGGTCAAGACAGCAGCCAAAGATATCTTAAAAAATATTGAACAAGAGCTCTTAAATAGAAGAGCTTCAAAGGAGCTCAATAATTGCAAGTTGTCGACTTTATCGTCCAGGATGATAAACATATCGTCCTGTACGATTAGTTCAAATCACAGATGATCGGCTAGAACATCGCCCTGAAGATGATCTGGATGATTGAAAATTAGCTTGATCGTCCAGGCCAATCTCACGATTGTCCCAGCCGAGCAGTTCAAATCAGAGGAAAATCGTCCAAAGCATCGCCCTTAATTTGTGTTGCCCGATATTTATCGTTCAGGAGCAACTAATGGTTTTGAATAGATCGTCCTGGTCGATCCCACGATCGTCTAGAACGATGTGATCATATCAATCATCCTTAATTACTTTATTAATTCCTGGATCAATTTAGGCATAATTATGTAATATCGTCCAAGCCGATCGCACGATCGTCCCCGTCGATTTCCAAAAATACAAAATACCTAAATTGATTATGGCAGCTATTTCTTTCTATTTTGAGCATATCAACCTGGTTTATACAAGTATTATCCAGGCGGATAAGTTAATTATGGCTACCTTAACAAAGAATTCTTGATTAGAACTTCTATTTTGAACTCGATCGTCCAGGCTGATATAAATATCATCCGGGATGATGTGAGTAAAAACATAAATTCTAAATCTCTCAATTGTGTGTGTGTAGGTTACTTAACATCAGTCACTTCAAACATTTACAATTGACTCAAGAATGGGAAAAAAAGAAAATTACAGATAGACTCAGACCTAGTCTACCCAATCTTGAGCTGGCTCCATTTGTCGTCTGATCTTTTGGTCCTGAAACATCAGTAGAGGAAGGCAGTCAAAGCATTTGCTAACATCAAAATCACAATCCATGAAATCAAGTATGCAATATAAGATACCATATTCCCAGGTTTTGGGTCCCTAAGAGATATCTAAGGATTCTCT
The DNA here is from genome assembly GCF_001605985.2 of Dendrobium catenatum. NCBI lineage: Eukaryota > Viridiplantae > Streptophyta > Magnoliopsida > Asparagales > Orchidaceae > Dendrobium > Dendrobium catenatum. The sequence continues at coordinate 363,864 of NW_021319341.1, forward strand.
TAACTACAGTCCGGTGGGATTCTTTAGGATCAGCTTAAAATCTAGCAAAGAGATAAACTCTAAACATTATATCAGGTCGGCTAGCAGTCAAGTAAAGAAGTGATCTAATCATTCCTTGGTATTTCTTTTGTTCAACAGATTTTTTATTTTAATCCTTGTCTTACTAGACACTGGAGCTCATGGGAGTATTTATTAGCTTAGCTTTATCCATTTCATATTTCTTCAAGATGTCCTTAGTGTACTTTAATTGTTTAAGAAAAGTTCCATCATCCATTTGCCTTATACTAAACCCAAAAAAGTAGGACAACTCTCCCATCATACTCATCTCAAATTTTTTACTCATTGTTTTAGAAAAGTCATCACTTAAGTCTTTATCAAAAGATCCAAAAAGTATATCATCAACCTAGATATGGATAATGAGTAAATTATCTCCTACTTTCCTCAAAAAAAGGGTGGTGTCTATGCTGCCCTTAACAAACTCCCTCTCTAGTAAGAATGTGCTAAGACTCTCATGCCAAGCTCTGGGTGCATGTTGTAATCCATATAAGATCTTTTTGAATTTGTAAACATGATTTAGAAATAGGGAACTCTCAAAACCTTGGGGTTGCTCTACAAACACATCATCTTTTATTACCCCATTAAAAAAGGCACTCTTGATATCCATTTGGAAAGCTTAAATCCCTTATAACATGCAAAGGCTAGTAGTACTCTAATTGCTTCCAATATAGCTACAGAGATAAAGGTCTCCTCAAAATCAATCCCTTTTATTTGGTTATACCCTTTAGCCACCAATCTTTCCTTATTCCTAACCACCACACCAAAATCATTTATTTTATTCTTAAAGATCCATTTGGTTCCTACTGCACTTTGATTATTAGGTCTTTATAATAACTCTAAAACATTATTCCTCACAAACTGGTAAAGTTTTTCTTATATAGCTAAGATCCAGAATTTATTAGAAAGGGCTTGATATATGTTGGTGGGTTCAATTATTGAGATAAAGGCAAAGCAGTTTATTTCATTCCTAAGTCCATGCCTAGTTCTGACACCTTCAGAAGGGTCTCTTAAGATCAGTTCTTTAGGATGACTCGAAGAATATCTTCAATCTCTAAGTACAGGGATTTAAGGTTCTACCCTATCCTCTAGATGACCAGTTTCTACTCCTTGGGTAATCTCACCTACTTCATTAGTGTTTTGAGTCTCTACCCTTTTCTCCAAATTAGTAGTTTCCACTTCTTGGGTAATCTCTCCAACTTCATATTCTTCCTCAACTCTAGACTTCTTAGGATAAGATTCATCAAACACTACATGAATAGTCCCCTCCACCACCAATATCCTCTTATTAAAAACTCTAAAGGATTTTCTAACACTTGAATATCCTAAGAACACTTCATCATATTTTAAGCCAATTTTTCCTAAGAGTGATTTCCCATTGTTAAGAATGAAAACCTTACAGCCAAAGATGTGGAGGTGAGAAAGGATAGATGTCTTATCCTTAATGATCTCATAGGGTTTCTTATTCAGTTTGGATCTAACATTCACCCTATTTAACACATAATAAACTATATTTATCACTTCTGCCCAAAAGTATTTGGAAGTGAATACTCATCAAGCATGGCTCTAGCATCTTTAACTAAAGTCTTGTTCTTCCTTTCAGCTACCTCGTTCTATTGAGGGGTCCTAAGAGCTGAGAAGATGTAACTAAATCCTTGATCCTTACAAAAAGTTACAAATATCATATTTTTAAACTCTTCACCATGGTCACTATGAATGATCAAAATCTCACAACCTAGCTTTTTCTAAATCCAAATGAAGAAGGATCTAAATTCATCAAAAGACTCACTTTTATGTGACAAAAATCTAATCCAAGTGAACCTCAAGTATTCATCGATAACACAAATCCATAGACTTTTCCCTCTAAGCTGGCAGTGCTAATGGGTCCAAACAAATCCATATGAAGGACTTCTAAAGGTCTAGAGGTGCTAATGTCCTTAATGGGTTGAAAAGAGAATTGGATTTTTTTTCCTATTTGGTAGGCACCACACAGGTAGTCCTTAGTTAACTTAAGCTTGAGGACACCTCTAACTAGGTCCTTTTGGGTTACTCCTAAGGATTTTTATGTTGGCATAACATAATCTCCTATACCACAACCAAAACTCGTCAACAACAATTTTTAAGATATATGAAGTAGCCCATTCAATGTTATTTAAATTAAGCATGTAAACATTATTAATCCTTTTTCCCTATAATTTAGTGTCATTATTCAAACTAATGATGCATGTGTTTAACAAAAAATTTAGTATAAAGCCCTTATCGCAAAGCTGTTTGATCCTGTGAAAGTTATGTTTCAAGCTATCAATATGTAAAACATTTTTATTCAAAAGGTTCTTGGAGTTTTTGATTATACCTATGCCCGCCACTTCTCTAGTGGTGTTATCTCCAAAAGTGACCTTGCCTCCAGCCCTGGCGTCCAGCAAAATGAATTGATTGGCATCTCCAGTCATGTGTCATGAGCATTCATTGTCTAGGTACCACATGCTCTCATGAGTTATTTGGTGAGCGTACACCAACAAAATCATCAAATGTCAGATTTAGGAACCTAAACAAGGTTGGGTCCCTTCTTATGGAAAGAAGAATATAAAGCATGTGTGTTATATTGTGAATCATGCAATTTAGGTCTCTACACTCAATGTGTACTATGGTGAATAGAGCAAGTGTGGGAGATGTGTCCTAACTTGCCACATAAAAAATATCTAACATTAGGAAATGGGTTGACTAATATACTCGGGTTATAGTGCCTCTTCCTAGGTTTGAATGATGCATGGTGATTTGTTGGATTGTGAAACTCAAGCATTGTGGGTGGTTTTCTATTCTCATTGTAAGTAGTTAGTCTAACTTCTAAAAACTTGTTTGAATTTTTAAGAATAGAAATTTTTATTTTTAAAGCATCCTCTTTAATGTCTAAATCATTTGCAAGAGTATCCAAATTCTTTTACTTAATTTCTAATTCAATGTTTAATGCTTTCAAAGAATCATGCTCAATGATTAAATCAGAATACTTTTTATTTAACTCATCAAATTCATAAAGTAATATCATGTGATTGCTATCAAGTGTAGAATGATCCTTATGGAAAACCTCATGCTCTTTTTGTAAGTTTAAAAACTCCAGTTTTAAGCTAGCATATAATTTCTTAAGCTTTCTATACGATGAATGAATTTTTTCAAAACCTTCAAGTAGTTGATTGTAAGTTAGCTCACATACCTCATCTTGGTCAGACTGACCAAGATGATCATCTGCCATCAAACACAAGTTTGTTGTCTCCTCTTCAGCTTCAGTCTCAGAGGAGTCAAATGCAAAATCTGCCTATAAAGCCTTTTGAATTCACTTCTTATCCTTCCTAAACTTGGGTTTCTCCTTAACCTTCTCCTTGTTTGGGTGTGACTTAAGTGTAGAGCAATCAACTTTCATATGTCCCAGCTTCTTGCATTCAAAACAAATGATATCATAAGAACCTTTAGAATTCTTGCTACTCTTACCTCTGTTTCATTTCTGATGGTGCTTTTATTTCTTCCTTAGAAAGCTTTTGAATTGCCTAGTGATTAAGGTAACATCATTGCTTTCAGACCAAGAAGAATTAGTATCCATATCACTAGCCTTCAGCGCTACAGTTTTCTCCTTCTTTTTCTCGCCTATATCAAATTATCTTTGGTTCACTCTTTATTCGTAAGTAATGGTCATCTAAGCAAGTTTTCTATAGAGTAAACATTCAAATCCTTAGATTTAGTTATCACAGAAATCTTAGCATCAAAGAAAGAAAGCAAGCATCTCAAATTTTTGTTAACTTTCTCAGAGTTAGTTAGCTCTCTTCCTAAGGCATGTAGTTAGGTGACAATTTAAGTAAACCTAGTATACATTTTAGATATCGATTCACTAGGTTTCATGCAAAAGAGTTTGTAGTCATGAAGTAAAATATTCAAATTAGATTGCTTAACTTCACTTGTATCTTCATAAGTGATACATAACGATCCCAAATTTCTTTATCAGTGGTACAAGTTGAGACACAGAAGTAATTTTCTGATTTCAAAGCACAAAAAAAGGGTTCAAACATTTTGCATTAATTTGTACTAGATCCCTATCATCAAAACTCCATTCAATAAATGGAAGTTTAATTTTAATGCCATTTATTTCATGTGATGCTGCAGAATAACCTTCTTTAACATGCATCCACATACGGTAATCAATAGATTATAAAAAAGTGGACATGCGAGTTTTCTAGAAATTAAAAGGTATATTGTCAAAAAGAGGTCGTCGGGTTATGGAATACCCTTTCACAGTATTTTGGTTACTAAAGTTAGCCATGAATCAAATTCTAAAGTTTTCAAAAACTAGACTTTATGAATCTCTCTCTGATACCACTTGAAAGTTTGTTAGGGTTGTTAAGCCCTTATGAACTAGCCTGAGGATAACCAAAAGGGGGGTGAATTAGTAGTTTTAAAAAATCTTAAATAAAAAGAACAAGCTTTTTGAAATATTTTAAAACATAGGACATAGGATCACCCACATGAAAATAAAGTGCATAAATTTAAATATGAAAACGTAATAAGAAATAGCACACTAGATTTTATAGTGGTTCAATCAACTTGACCTGCGTCCACTCCTCAGAGCCTCACCTCCAGGTTTTGTACTAAACTCAATGACTCTCATTTTTCTCCCATAGTAAAGCGAAGAAGCCTATACAAAAACTCCTTTCCACCGACCCTAGTGAGCCAAAGAACCTGACTCCTTTCACTTCCTCCTAAAGCAGGAAGAGAACCTAGACTCCTTTTTCTTCCTCCTAAAGTAGACAAATAACCTTGATCAATTGCTGAAGAAGTCCTCTCAAGAGCATCCAAGAAACCAGGGACCTGGATCCTTACTTGGAGAAACCTTTGTGAACCCCTCATAAACTCCCCCTCAAAATATCCTCTCTCTCTATCTTTCCTGAGCTTTCCTTCTCTTTCTCTTGGCTCTCTCAGGTTAGGACAGCAGCAAAAGATATCAACTTGAATAATTTAGAGATCTTACAAAAAAGGGCTTAACATTTTCCCTAAATTATAAAAAGCCATCGAAGATTATACATGTCCTGTACGATCAGTTTATTTTCAGCCCTTTCAGCCAGGACAATCTAGGAGGGCTAGACAATTGGAACCCTTATTTGTTATGATCATCTAGGATGATATGGACATCATCATGTACGATTAGTTTAAAACCTTACATATCATCTTGAACATCATTATGTTCATCCAGGGCCATATATGTTGGACGATGAAGAAATATAACTTATCTTCTAGAACGATCATTGAAGCATCATGTATGATTAGTTCAAAATTAGAGATTTTGGTTCACCACATTGCTCGGCTGGTCCAGGTGATCCAGGAGAAGATGAAGGTACTTATAATTGATCATCCTTGACGATGTTGCGATCGTCCAGGATGATATGATCGATTCAATCAAACCTTATTTGCTTTCCTTAATCACCTGATTAATTTTAGACATGATTGAAATGAATTGTCTAGGATGATATGGGATCATCCTATATGAATTATTAAAATAAAATCATACCTAAAAGAGTTGACAGCTAATTCTTTCTGATTTGAGCCTATCATCGAGGATGACAATTATATCGTCCAAAATGATTTGCCTAATTCAGCTGCCTTAATCAGGATGCTCTAATTAGGGTTTCTTTTTTAAATTAATCATCTAGGATGATTTTTTATCACCATTAATGATATGATCAAAAATAGAAAACTCTAAAACAGACAGAAATTCTCCCATTGAGTTTGTGTGTGCAAGGTTACTTTGCATCAGGATTCACTTTATTATATTTGACTCAAGAAAAGGTAAAAACCCTTGAAGTACACATACAGATTGACTCAGTCCTAATCGATCCAATCTTGAGCTAGCTTAATTTATAATTAACCTTGTGGATCTGAAACATTAGTAGGCAAGGCAACACAAACATATATACAATAGTAATTGTAGTATAAAAATAGGATTGTCAAAATTGTTTGTTATCATCAAAATTATAATCCTTGAATCCATGTTCGAAACAATTTGCATCCATTCTTAATTCATAAAGTAAGTATATACCACCACATATTATCTATCCAAAAAGTAGATAGTATTATCTTGAAACTTCAAACTAGCTGAAGATGATAAAGAAAATGAAAAAAAGTTAAAGTAAATAAAATAAAGAAAAATATTAAGTAGAATATCCTGACCTTGAACAAAATATGCACTGAAATCCTACCCCATGTATAATGAGGTAGTAGAATAGCAATGAGCTACAGTGAGACTATAGTATGGAAAAATGAAAAGTTGCTAAGTAGTAAAAAAGAAATACATGAAAATAAAGATGTATGTAATATATATCAATTTGGAATCAAGTTTGTATGATGAATCATATCTGTTTGAAAAAATAATAGGTTATAGAATATATAAATATCATTGGAAAATTGAAGTTTGATGTTTCTTTAGAGATAATTAGTTACTAGGATTGGGTCAAAATCACTATAAATGATAATCCATAAGTGACTACCTTTATAAAGCATAACTATGTAGAGAATATAGCTCTAACCCCATTATTTTAAAATGATATAGCTGCGTTTGTATTAAAAGTTTCTCCCACTCTAAATTTAGATTATACACCTTGTAAATTTCTCCCTTCCACAAGCAAAAATAATAAAATTGATGTAATTAATAATGATCCATTTTAAATAAAATAGTAGAACTTCCTTGTTTATGGTACTCTACTATTGTAATAAATTTTACTAAGCAAGGTTGATCATTGTTAGCTTATATAAATTTATGAAGTAAAAAGTATTATAAAAAAAAATGAAAAGTATGTGTTACATTTGGTACTCTATGTCAATTTGATGATAATGAATATTACTTAATGGTAACTAACAATATAGAGTCTAACTCTTTTCAAAGATGCTACATCTTTTAATGGAATTTTTTTAGAGTCTTTAGATGTTCTATCACTCTCAAGTTTGGAATGCACCCCAAACATAAAGAGGAGATTAAATAAATCATTGATGATTTAAAAGTAATAAATCTATGGGATAAAGAAAACTTTATAAGATATTCATAGGCTATCTAATGACGTTGAGGAAAATAAAATAATTAAATTTCTATAAGTCTTTAAAGATTATTTTGCCTAGAGTTATGAAGAAATACTTGAATTATTTCACAATATAGAAATTTATAATCTAGAAATTTAACCTGATATGTTTTCCATAAAATAAGCACCTCAGCACATGTGGCTTGATTTAGAATAATAGGTCATTATTAAAGTCAAGAAATTAATCAAAGTTGATTTCATCATGAAAGAACAAATTTTAAATTGGTTTACTAATTTTATTCTAGTTAAAAAGAAGAGTGGTCGTATTTTGTGTAGACTACAAAGGCTTAAGGATAGCCTAACCTAAAGATGAGATTTCATTACCCATATAATAACTCCCATGGTAGATATTACTTCCTCGCATGTAATGTTCTCCTTGTTTGATGTCTAATCTAGATATAATCAAATTAAAATGTCTCCTTCATATGAAAGTATACAAATTTAGAATGCCTATACGAGTCTTATACTATAAAGTTACACCCTTCAAACTAAAGAATGCTAGAGAAATATACTAGCAGTAGTGATGAGGATCTTGGATGAATATATCCATCAATAAGTGAGTGTTATGTCAATTATCTAGTCATTAAAAGTTATAAAAGGGAAGACAGTCTAAATGATCTAAGACTTACTTTTCAATAACGTCATCGTTATAATCTTACAATGAATCTTCATAAGTATGCTTTTAACATTACATCAGGAAAGTTTCTAGATTTCATAGTAAGTATAATTTAAATACGTGGGTTATTTACCTAAAAAACCTGAAATATATACCATTACGGAATTTTGGTAATTTTGCCAACTAATGTCAAATAAGCTTAATAATGAGAAAAGTAAGGTCATAAGTGATGCTAAGATGAGTTTCAGTCACTTGAATTAAAGTTTAAAGCTTAAAAGTTTGGTTTTTCCTAATATGGGTCTTAAGGGAATTTTTGTAATTTTATTACATATGGTCAAATGGATTTGACCTTGGGTGAGGAATAATCCCAAATTTCCTAAGTCGTAAGGTCATGAACCTTAAAGGGTAAAAATAAGGTTAATAAAAATTTTGTAATTTTTTGTAATTTTAAGGTTTGGCTTTTTTTTAACCAAAGGTTTACTTAGAAAGTTATACTTCCTACATGGGGTGACTTAGGAAGTGTCCTAAGTATCTAAGAGGTTTTCAAGTCATTCTATGGTTTATTAGGACATAGGTACACCTATAAATTTAATTGGCTTATCTTAGTGTTCATTTGATTTTTAAACTTTGGGTTGACTTCAAACATCAAAATACTTCAAAATACTTCAAAATGGTTTTAAGTGCTATATGAAATATTGCTAAAGGTCTTGGACACCTCATAGGGACAAACTATGGTCAACTTAGACAAGGATTGTAAGGGTTCTATAGGAACAAGTACTTAAGAATTGTTAATATTTCAGGGCTAGGCAACATTAAGATATTGTAAATCTACCTAAGTGGCTCTATAGGAAAATGTCCTACATTACAGAAGATATGCAGGTGATAATACTAATCTCAAGAGTTAATTGTTTTAAAAATTAGCTCAAATATAACTACTTGTTATGTGAGCGACCTAATCCTTCATTTTCCATAAAAAATACATTAGTAATTAATGGGGCAAGGGTGTAACCTAAATAATTGTAAAAATGACATAGGACTCTATCAATCATAAAATATTTATTAGGTTTTCTTTGATATAATAATTTAAAAAATCATACATAATATATGCAAGTATATATGCCAAACTAAGTAATATAGTTATAGAGTAGAGTATATATCCCATAGGGAAGAATGTTTACATATAAATACTATTACTATCTACTTCAACTATAGCAATTATCCTACTCAATAAAATTAATTTTTATGGAAATTTAATCATTTAATTTATAATAAAAAATAATTAAATGAAACATTATTTGGATAAATTAATTTGGATTGATGGAATGTAAATGTAATATGTTTCCTAATGATTTTGTTTTATATGGATGTTATTTAAAGAATATGCATCACAGACCACTTAGTCAAGCGTGAATAGATAAACGACAAATTAAACCTTGCAACTTCAATACCACTCTAAAATCTTATAGTTTGTCACCTTATGAGAATCTTAGAAGAGTAAGTAAATCATGTACTATTAAAACCCCCTCATTATAATTCATCTTTATATATTTTATACATGACATGCACTATGCCTTTTCTTACATCATACAAATCCAACATACATGGTTGTGTCTGCTTTCCTATTCTTAGGATTCACATTACAACTGATATTAACTATACATATAGCCACTGTGATCATTAAATGAAGTCCTAGAATATTAAAAACATCTTAAAATTATTGATGAAGAGAATTCTTTAGTACTCCACATTCCATTTAAACCATCAATAAAAAATTTGAGAATTTAGCCAGACATGATGATCAAGTGAAGCAAATTCATTTTCATAAATTGCATAAAAGAAAGAAAGAAAAAAAGAAAATATATCATCAGATGAGTTCAATGAACTCCTTTACACACCTCCTTGAACTTACAAAATTTCTTCCACAAACACAAGCCAAGCACTCTAGTGCAATGTATCTAGTACTTATCTAAATTCCCTTAGTTGTCACTTCCAAGGAAAAATTAAAGAATCATAATAAAGACATAAATTTATGAAGTGATTGAACACCCTAATTACATTACAAATGGAATCTTTATAAAAAAAAATATAGAAAAAATATTCTGGCACCACGGTGCTCGAGACACTTATGCTGCGGTGCTTATAAAATGAATTAACACTATAGCGTTGAAGGTTTTTTCTCTGTTGTGGTGCCTGCTAACATAGAACCAACGTTTAGTGAATTGATGCATCACTTTGTTGGAAGATTATGTCATAAATGATTACAACTATAGTGTTGAAGCGCTGCTGAAGGTTGAGAACTACGATGTCCATGTGTCATTCTCCTTATCTTGATGGTGTTAGAATTTGGCACCACAACACTATGTAGATAGAGACTAGGCTTTGCTGTGTTGACTCATCCGATGTTGTGGATATCTGAAATATAGATTGGGCATCATCATGATTATATTTTGATGCTCTTGTGGTGTCAATGATGTTGTCATGGTAGTACAATGTTTGAAATCGAAGTGTTGTACCAAACTTAAAAAATTTGCCCATGTACAAACACAATAAAAATATTATGTTTTTAGTTACAAATTAATGCATAAAAATTAATATTATTTACACTTATCAATCCTCCCCAGCTTAAACTCCTTGTCCTGAAGCAAATAAAAGTTTTTAATTCTAATTAAGTGATTAGCCAAAATAAAAAGTGAAAATTCAAAATTAGTAAAATATAGGATGATATATTACTGTCTAGAAATAATAAAAATGAATCAAAGCTATACTTCTAGTTTGGAAAAATACCAATTGTTAAGCTTAATCAATCATTCTTAATTTTACCTTATTCGAAATTATAAGTTGAAGATTTAATCATTAACTTTTAAATGTTGAAGTGAAAATCATAGTTTAATAACTAGATATGGTTGTAGTTAGAATTGTACTTTCATTAATTCTCCATCCCTTATATTAGCTCTCTCAGCTTATCCTTTATAGTTTTTGTATAAGATTATATTTTAAATCTTAAGCTTTTAGTGATGTTAATTTTTTATTGTACTCATCTCTTTCTTTTGAAAATTTTCATTTATTTTTCATTTTAAGAACTTTTTGTACTTCTTTTTCTTTTACTTCTGTGGAGTACATAGTTAATGATTTTGAATATCAGCTTCTTCTTTAGGATTCTCCAATAATCTTAATAATTTTAATGTATGGACTTAATGAAATTACTAATTTCAACTTCAAGTAATCTATTATTTCAAATTTTAATCAACTAATATCTAATTTTTTGTACTAATTATTTATTTTAAAAGTTAAATTCATAGAGGTTTATCTTAAAAATTCAAATTAGGATAATAGCTCAAATGTTTAAATGAGGTAAGTATTAATTTTTTTTTAACCTTTGAAATGTAAATAAAGTTCATTAAAATGAGGATATAGTGTTTTATTATTATCATTAATTTTATATTTTTTTTAATTATCATTTTTATATGGGTTAATTAAATAATCAGTATATAAAAATAATTGGACGATAATTAAAATTTAAGTATGAAAGGAATTTGTTAGTATGTAAATAAACACAAACAACATTATAAACACATATATTTATATGAGTGATAAAAAATGCAAAAAATATGTGTTGAAAATAAAACATTATATAACATAACATAATAAGTATTAGAATAGGGTTGCCTCCCAGAAGCGCTAAGTTTTAAATCTTCAGCCAGTCGATATCAATCATTACTTTTTCATAATGAACCAATTCAGATATTTCTTACAATTAATCAATATCTCCTCCTAAATAAGGTTTCATTATATAACCATTTATTTTAAAGATATGCAAGCTTTTCTTGTTTTATATTTCCATAGTCCCATAGAAAAATATTTTTATGACAAGGAATGACTGTGACCACCTAGATTTTAATTTTTTTTTTGGGAATAGCTTAAGCCTAGAATTAAAAGTAAAACATCTTGATCAGGAGTGAATTCTATCTTAAGAATTTTTTATCATATCTTTTTTAACTCTTTCATTGTAAATACTTACATTTTAATAAGTTTTATTTTTAATTTCTTTTAATTCATTCAATTGCAGTAGTCATTTTTCTTTAATGTTTACAAGATTTGAATTCAATTCTTTGACTCCTCTAATTCCATAAGAAGATGATAAAACTTCCTAAAAACAAATTTATGAGTTATACAAATTAGAGTTTTAAATGCAGTTTTATAGGTCCATAATGCATCATCCAATTTAATTTCCCAAACTTTCCTATTAGGACTGATAATCTTTTCAAATATCCTCTTATTTTCCCTATTACTAAGTTCATCTTTCCCGCTAGTTTGAGGATCGTAAGCAATAGCTATCCTATGGAAAATCCAAAAATTCTTAAGGATAGTTTCTATTATTTTTTTACAAAAATGACTTCCTCCATCACAGATTAAAACTCTTATCATCCCAACTCTTGAAAAAATATTTTTCATTAAGAAATTAATCATAATTTGAGCATCAGCTTTATAGGTTGTCAGTCATTCAATCCACTTATAATCATAATACACATCTATTATAATATTACTTTCCATTCATTAGCAAAAAACGTACCATAAATTCTAATCACCAAACATCAAATGTTTTGATTTCAAAAAAAAATTCATTGCCATTTCATTTCTTTTAGTTATACTTCCTACCCTTTATTACTAATTACATCTTTCTACATATTCCTTCACATTCTTAAATAAGGTAGGCCAATAAAATCAAGCTTGAAGTATTCGGAAATAGTTCTAAATCTTCCAAAATATCCCACATAGTTTGAGTCAAGACACTCACTAATAATGGAGTTTATTTTATCAACAGAAACACATCTTCTTATGATTTGATTGTTGCAAGATTTAAATAAATAGGGTTCATTAAAAAAACAATATTTAATATCACGCATAAACTTCCTTTTTGAGATACAAATAATAAATGAGGATGTTAAGATAGTTGCTATTTGCATGCTTTACATTTT
>NW_021319341.1:380654-404877 GCF_001605985.2 Dendrobium catenatum
CCCGATATTTCAGTTTTAAAAACTCTATGGTTGAAAAACATTTTTCTACAAAATTTAAAAGATATTTTAATTCTGTTCAATAATTTTCTAAAAGGGGACTTAAAAGTTTTTAAACTACCAATTATCTGGATGGAAACATTCTCATCTTCATAAAGAAAAGGATTCATCAAAACATAATGAGGGGGTGGTTGCTCAGATTGTCTCTAATCCTACTCAAGCTAATTTAGAGGACAATGCCTCTAATCCTCTTCAAAATCTTAAGAACCTGATGGTGGTTAATATGGAGGACCCTCTTCCTTGTAATCGAAATGATGCTTCATTGAATCATGATCAGGGAGTTATTATTCAATCATTTGCTTTTCCTATTATTGATTGTTAAAAGAATATGAAGCATACTTTGACTAGTATTTAAGTTCCTAATATTGCAATTATTGAAACTACCCCTTCTTGCACTTTTAATCAAAATGTTTACGGGTCTAGTGGTATCATGCTTACCTCTTATTCTTCTAATCCTTTAAATGAACAAGAAGTTTTGGCTATTCAAGAGCCTTGAAAAGAGGGTGAGAGGATTGATATCACTATAGAAGAAGGTGAGTTTGTTTCTATGTAGAATGGCTTGCCTATCTCTAAATGCATTAAAGAGCTTGTTGTGAGGAACCGTGATACTATAGAGGATGATGGTATTTTTATGGAGGATGAATGTCCTCAATAGACTACTCTAAGGGAACACCCAAGTGGTAGTAAGACTGCTTCTACTTCTTATTATAATAATAATGCTTTGACTGATATTGAGGAAATGAATATTATTTCTAAATGTTTTACTAGGGATGATAATGATTTTAGTTTTAGTAAAGTTCATAATAAAAGAGGAAGGAAGCCTAAGCATATTTCTTTGCAACCTCCTAGAAACACTCGATCACATACTTCCCATTAATTTTTTTCTTTATGTTTAATGCTATTATTTTGAATATGAGGGGAATTTATTGTCCTTCTTCTAGAATTCATGTTAAGAACTTATGTCGTGTGCATAACCTTTCTATTCCTGTGTTGCTTGAGCATCTTATTTCCTCTTCTAGGTTGTTAAACACCTCTTATTTTTTGGGTTTTATTCATGTTATTTCTAATGTGGCCTAACAAGCTTTGGGTTTTCTGGAAATATTCTATTAAAATGATGTTATTGGTGATTTTACTAAAGTTGAGGCTCTTAATTTTTATTGTTCTGTTTCTTTTGTGTATGCTGCTTCCTCTCTTTGTAATAGAAAATTACTTTGGGAGCAACTTATTGATTTTCATAATATTTGCAATTTTCCTTGGCTTACTAGTGGTGATTTTAATGCTATCACTAACCCCTCTAAAAGGATTGGAGGTTCCTCTCCTTCTTACCGTTCTATAGAGGATTTCAATAATATGATATTAAATTACAACTTAATTGATATTGGTTTTGGGAGGATTTCTTGGCTTAACTCCCTTATTTCCACCAATATGAAGCATCTAAGTAGAACTTCTTTTATCACTCCCCTTTACTTATTAGCCTTAAGTTTAAACATTCTAATGCTTCTTCCCAATTTAGATTCCAAAACATGTGGTTATGTCCTGACTCTTTTTTTGATGGTGTTATGAATAATTGGCAAGATCCGTTACATCCAGATAATTCTAGTTTTGGCATGTGAAGATTTTGGTTTAAGCTAAAAAGGCTGAAATAAGTTTTAAATTGGTGAAATCATCATGTTTTTAAAAATCTTTTCTCTAATATCCTGCAAGCTGAGCAACTTATTAATTCACTTGTGTTGTATTGTCAAGATGATCTTAATGATACCAATTTCACTCTTTTAAAGAAGTCCAAAGAGGATCTTTTTAATTTTCAAGCTCAGGAGGAGGTTTTTTGGAGGTAGAAAGCTGCTGCTGAGCACTTGGTTGAAGGTGATAGCAACACTAAATATTTCCAGGCATTGGTTAAGATAAAAAGGGTTTAAATAGTATTAATAAAATCCAAAGGGAGGATGGTTCTGCCACTGATAATTTTATGGAGATTGCTAATTTAGCTGTGCAATATTTTCAAACCTGTTTCAATAAAGTTAGCATATTATTGATAATGATATTTTTACTTCTATTTTAGATTTTTTTTAGTAAACCTACACCAAAGTTTTTTACTTCTACTTCTATTGTGCTTATTCCTAAAAATAATGATGTTAACACTTGGAATGATTTTAGACCAATCAAACTTTGCCCTTTTTTCAATAAGCTGATCTCTAAAATTATTATGAATCATCTTACTTATATTTTAACTAGAATTATTCCTCCTAATCAGATGGGTTTTGTGAAAGGTAGGACCATTATGGATAACATTTGATTAGCTCAGGAATTCTACCAAGATTTGGATATTAGGGTGAGAGGGGGTAATTTAATTTTGAAGCTTGATATTGTTAAGGCCTATGATAATATTGATTGGAATTTTTGTTATCTTACTTCAGAGTTTTTGTATTTGACTATGTCTTTATCAAGTTTATTAAGAAGTGTATTGAAGATGTTTATTTTTCTATAATTGTTAATGGTTCTAATAATGGCTTCTTCAAAGCTTCTCATGGCATAAGGAAATGTGATCTTATTTTCCCTTCTCTCTTTATTATTGCTGCCTAATTTCTTTCTAGGGGTCTTATAAATTTATTTGATGCTAATCCTGGCCTTTATTTTAGAACTTTGGGAGGTGTTCCCATATCTCATTTGTGCTTTGTGGATGATTTTATTATTTTTACTAATATGACTATTAATAAAATTCAAAAACTTATGGATTTCTTTTATCAATTTGAGATGGTTAGTTGCATATCCTTTAGCAAAAATAAAAGTTGTTTCATTGCTTCAAAAAGAATTTCTAATGATCGTATTTTAGCTATTAAAAATCTTATTAGCTTTACCCATGTTCACTTGCCCATCAAATATCTAGGTGTCCCTCTTTTTTATGGGAGGAGGAGATATTTCTTGTTTGATGATCTTACTGCCTCTGTCCAAAAAGAATTGTTATATTGGGAGTCCAATATAACAATTAAAAGTGTTCTTTGTGCTTTACTGGTTTATAGTTTTCAAACTTTTTTTCTAACTCAAGTTGTTTGTGATAGGATTCACAAACTTATTAATAATGTTTTTAGGAAAGGCACTTCTTCTAGCTCTAAAATCAATTGGGCTGCTTGGGAGAAGTGTTGTGGTGTTTTGGCTGAATGTGCTCTTGCTTGTAAGAATTTTAATGACCTAGATAAGGCTTTTTCTTTTAAACTTTGGTATAATTTGCACTCTAATGATAATCTTTGGGCTAATTTTATGATTTTTAAGTATTGTGTTGGCAAGCACCCTACTAATTGTTTTTCTAAACGAGGTGATTTTAGAGTTTGGAAAAGACTTTGCAAGGTTAAATGGGAGATGGAGCCCTTTATTTCTTGGGAGTTTGGTGATGGGAATATTTTCTTTTGGCAGGATCGGTGGTTAGGCAAACACTTTATTGACTTTATTTTGAATTCTTCCTCTACTGCTTCGATTAAGGTCAACTCCTTTTTTAATGATAACTGAAGAATTTTGCATAGATATTTACCACTAATGATAATTTCCCTAAAAAAGGGTTTATGGCTTCCAAGTGTCAATGTTGTTTCCATTTGGAGAATATGCATCATGTATTTATGTCTGGCCCTATTGCTATTAGAACTTGGGTCTAATTTGATGATTTGTTTCATTTAAATTATTTTAATGGCAATCTCTCCCTTAAATCTATGCTTAATGCTTAGTTTATTAACTCTAAAGGTCACATCCGTAATGTTACTCCTTCTCTCATTCTTTAGTTTCTCTGGTTGGAAAGGAATAATTCCCTTTTTAATGATGTGAGGATGGACCATCATAATGTGATTTAAAGGGTTATAGATAAGGTTTGCTTGCTTGTTGTTGTTAAGTTACTTTCTTATAAGAATCTCAAGAATTATTATTTTGTTGGCAATGCTTTAGGGATCAGTTTGACGGGTGCCCTGACTGATTCTTGTGCTAATATTATATATTGTACTGAACCTCGCAAAAACTTCTTTAAATTGAATATAGATGGTGCTTGTTATGAGTCTTCTGGGGGTTGTAGTGGTACTATCAGGGATAGTAATGGCTGCCTTATTTTAGCTTTTGTTGGGCCTGTTCTTCTTCTCAATTATGCTAATTCTATCACCTTGTCCATTCTTTATGGTGTTCAATTATGTGTTTCCCTTAACTTAATTAATTTACTCATTGAACAGAACTCTAATTATTATTTCTGGCCATTTTCAGTTGAGGGGGATACATTTTGTATCTCTGATCTTTTCTACCATATTAGAGAAATTAAAAAGCTAATTGTTTTTTTGAATTATTCGTTTCTACACACTAACAAGTAGGGGAATGTGTGTTCTTCTTGGCTTGCTAAAAGGGGTTGTACCATTGATTATTTTATTGATGTTATTGGGATCTCCATTTCGGTTCCTCTTCGTGGTTTGCTTAAACTGGATGAGCTTGGTATTCCTTATGTTACTTCTTAGGTGGTTTTCCTCCTTGGTGGGTTATTGGTTGATTGGTTTGTTGTGGTTTTTTGGTGGTTGGGTTATTTTCTATTTCTTTATCTTATTTCTATTTTTGGGTTTTATCAGTTGGAGGATTGTGGTGGTATACTTCATATGGCTTGGCCTGTTTGGAGGGCTGTCTAGCTTGATGGTCTCCTGAGGTGGTGTTTTTTGCTTCTTTGGGACTATCAGTTCTTCTCTTTGTTGGGTAAGATCAGTTGTTGACATAATTTTGTGAGTTTTGGTATTTTTAGTAAGTGGTGGTGTAGTACTATCTGTGATTGCTACTACTTGTTGTCTTTTGCGTCTGTTTTGGCCCTATTTTTTTTATTTTTGTGGTGATTTGTTATTATCTACTTTTATTTCTAGTTCCATCTTAGGTTATTGTGGCTTCCTTGCATTTCTGGGTGCCTTTATGGTTCCTTTTACTGTTGTTTTATATTGTGGTTGCTAGTGGGATCTTTTTTGGCTTATGAATTTCTGTGCGGATATTGGGTTAATTTTGACTAGTTTTCCTGGCAGGCGCCTTTCTCCTTTCCATTTCTTTGGGTTCTATGGTTTAGTTGGTTTTCTTTTTTTTGGGCCTTCTGTTGGCTGGTATGGCATTTGGTCCTGTTTCTTTGCTAAGAATTTCTAGGTGCTGTATTTAATTTCTTACC
Source organism: Dendrobium catenatum (assembly GCF_001605985.2). Lineage (NCBI taxonomy): Eukaryota > Viridiplantae > Streptophyta > Magnoliopsida > Asparagales > Orchidaceae > Dendrobium > Dendrobium catenatum. Next base: position 385,870 of record NW_021319341.1, read on the forward strand.
TGCATTTCTCGGGTCTCTTCATTCTAGTTGCGGTCTAGATGGTTTTATACTTAAGCTATGATTGCACTGATATTGTTACTGAGAGTTTATCCCATTGGTGCTCTCCTTCCTTCTGAGTGTTGCTTTGGACTGCTGGGGATTTTTTATTGGTTTGGATGGGATTCTAGGCAGTTTTTCCTATGGTCTTCATTTACCTGGGTTATTGGTTTGGATTTTGTTTCATGTCAGCTACTGGAGTGCATTTGGACTGGTTTTTTTTTTCTATGGAGGATTTGCACCTTCTTGTGGGTGGCCTTAGACTATTTCATTCTAGTTTTGGGTTTCTATTTTTCTGTTGTTGTGCCTTTGGGCTGGGTGCTTCTAATAACCTTATGCTTGTGTCTTGGTGTATTGGTGTTTTCCCCTACTGCTTGGGTTATTTAGAGAGTTGGATGGTGTTTGCACCTGAGGGTTGGATTGAGTGGCTTGTGGAGTACCTTGATGAGGCATCTTTTACTAATTTAATTCAGAGCTCTATCAGGTCTTTTTCCCCATTTTTGCTTTTAGTTGTGCCTGCCTTTAGAACATTTCTGTTACAGCGGCTTCTATCAATTTTATCTCCTCTTTAGATTTAAAATTTACAATATTTATTGGTTTAACTATACAATTTTATGTTATACCCTTTTGCTCTGCAGCCCTTTTGTTTATTAGGTGAAAGTGATTCAGATCATCATCAACATTTTTTGCAGAAAGATCAAGCTTTCATTCATATCCTTTATCATTCTTTTTTGAATGCTTCTATGTAGCATCAGTAGTTTGTTCCTATGGTATTTTTTAATTTTTATTAGTGGAGATTATCGGCTCCTAGGTTTTTCTTTTCTTTATTTTGTAGCTCATTGGAGCATTAGTGAGCTGATCGTCTCTCTTAATGACTTCGTAATCGCTTTTTTATATTAGCACGTATGCCCCTCTGGAGGTATTAATTAAAAAAAAATTCAACAGGGAATTTTTTATTAATTTGACATCAACTAATACTTGGTATTCAAGTCTAGATATATGATAAACAATTTTATTTTTCAGTACCCTTTCTACCAAAAATTTAAATTCTTATTACAACAAAATCCACCCACACAAATTTGGTTGGTTGTCTTTCTTTGTCATAAGATATTTGATTTTTTTTTTTTTTTAAGATTTGCAAATTGCATTAATCAAGAGAATAAGAGAAAAATACAAACAACTAAGAAAATAAAACCTATCATAATCCTTCCTTATCAACTGAACAAAGAATGTTGGAAGTTCACTACCCAAAAAAAGGTCCCAATAAAAAGTCTCCCAATATGGCATGATGTGAACAAAAATCAGCCACATTATTACATTTTCAAGGAATAAAATGAAAAATAACATTTCTAAACAATTCTAGAAAAGTAAGATCCAAACTATGATTTTTATTCTTCATATGCGGAGATATCTTCATAGAATTCTGAAGCAGCTTAATAGTATTTACATTATCTCCTTCAATAATAATTCCAATGTTATCCATCGTCCAATCCTTTAAAAAAAAATTGAAAGTAAGAATAGATACCAATTCCAAATATGCAACATCCCAATGAACTACTTGCTTCGCATATGCACACAAAAATCTTCCTTGAAAATCCCTCAAAACACCAGCTATTCTTGCAATATTTGAAATCATCAAAGTAGCATCTACATTAAGCTTGATCCAATCTTTAGGTGGGGGACACTAAGCATTTGACAGCTCTTGTTGATTGATATCCAAGCTCTTACCAATTGGAAATAAGTGAGAAAACAAAAAAGATTACAGAATTTCTGCTGCAATAATCGAAGCAACAGGTGCAGTTTTACCATGCTTAATCTGATTCCTGGATTTCAAATTTTGAAAAATAGCAGCAATGTAAATTCTAGTAATACCTGGGTTGAACTCAGCTCCTTCTTTCAATTTTTTAGAACATTGTTGTAAATTGCAGAATTTTAGTAATTAAATCCACCAACACTTCATCATATCCAGAACTTCAGACAACTTAGAGCAATGAATTGAAATATGCTCTAAATTTTCTATTGCATCTCATCCTCTCAGGCAATTAATAATTTGCTGCAGCTTCCTCTTATTCAACCACAAATTAGTAGGCAAAGCATTGTTGATTAGTCTCCACCAAAATAAATATTTCCTATTTGGAATTTTTAACTTCCTAATCCATTTAACATCAAGTAAATTGTTTTGTTGATAAGGAGAACTAGCTTCATATGACAAGGTTGTAATAAATCTGTCAGAGTTTGTCTTGATTAATTCTAGCTCATCTTCTTCTTTTCCAACAAACATAGTAGTCTTCAATATAAAACTAATCATATCTTCTGAAAAGTAAGTTTTTAAAGCCATCACATCCCAATTTTTATCACCATCCAAAAGTATTGAAACTTTTTTATCTTGAAGATCAATGAAGGGTGGCCGGCCACTTCTCTAGAATTTTCCAATAACCATATGTCCTTTATAATATCAATGTGAGTACCTGAAGACACATTCCACCTTACTATCAATTTTAAGAAAGAAGCTCCATCTTTGATGATTCTCCAAGGAGGGGAAGCATTTCAGTTCAAATCTTCATCCCAAACTTCTTATCCATATTTAGACTTTAAAACTCTACTAAAAAGTGAGTTTCCATTTTGTAAGAGTTTCCACGCAATATGAGCTTTTAAAGGACCCTATCTTTCTACAGCACCTTGAACACCAAAACCTCCAATATTCATAGGAGAACATAGAGTCTTCCTTGAGATATAATGCATTCCTTCTCTTCCATGCTCCTTAGACCATAGAAATTTTCTACAAACTTTGTCAATTTCATTTAAAATGCTTTTAGAAATCAATGAATGAGACATAAAAAAAGATAGGATAAAAGAAAAAGCATATTGAATAAGCAATATACTTCCTGCAAGAGATAATGAATGTGAGCCCCACGTGTTTATCCTCACCATTGCTTTATCCAAAATATTTTGAAAATCTGTAGCCTTCTTTTTTCTTAAACCCATTTTAACGCCTAAGTATGTTATTTCATCAACTTAAGAAAAGCCCAACAGTTTATTCAATCTTCTTTACCTCTTCTTTGATACTACTTTCTCATAGAGAATCATTGATTTCTTAAAATTAATATGCTGCCACATCCAGGTACAATAATCTGATAAGATCTGATTAAGTTTTCTAGCATTACTTGTAGATGCCTCAGCAAACAATAAGATGTCATCGGTGTATTGAAGATGAGAAAGTCTGTCAGCATTTGTAGACACTTTGATTCCAATCCGATCACTATTATCTCTAAATGCTTTTGAAAGGAGTTTTGAACAAAGGATAAACAAGCAAGATGATAGTGGGCATCCTTACCTAAATATGCAATTAGCAACCTTCCATTTGCCCATATTTCCATTCATTTTAATAGAAAATTTTGGGTAAGTAACACATTGCATAATAAGATTTATAATCTTATTTGGGAACCCCATTAACTTCAAAATTTGATCCATTGTCTCTCAACACATGCTATCATAGGCTTGTTTCATGCCTAGTTCCTAAAGCATTGAACCCAACTTAGCTATAGAAAATCTCATTTTGTTGATCACTTCTAGAGCCAAAAGATAATTTTTAGAAATATATCTACCCGGAACAAAAGCACCTTGAAATTCAGAAATAATACTAGGGAGACAAGGCTTGAATTTTGACAAAATCATACCAGTAAGCATTTTGTAGATCGATTGACATAAGCTTATTAGACAAAATTTAGAAACTTCAAATGCATTTGGAATTTTAAGAATGAGAACAATCATGGTTTCCTTCCAACTATTTGGCATAATACCTGTAGAACAGAAGTCTTCTACTGCATTCCAAGACTCTTCCTTCATAATACTCCAAAATGATTTAAAGAAACATGCATTTGCTCCATCCGTTCTAGGCGACTTATTATTACTCATCTTCATAACAGATTGAAAAAGGTCATCTTTAGTAAAATCAGAATTGACTAGAGCTTTCATTTCATCATTCATCTGGACTTGAACATCAAAATTTGGCCAATTAGATAATACACAATGTCTTCTCTTCCATTTCTTCATATAGAAATCCTGAAAAATCAATTGCAATTTTTATGGGACCGTTTCTATCAAACCATTATGGAGAGAAATTTTATTTATCATGTTTCCATTTCTTCTAGCCGTCACATATGCATGAAAAAATGAGAGTTTTGATCTCCTTCTTCCATCCACATTGTCTTAGAATGTTTTGTCCACCAAGTTGCAAGCCTAGCAAGAGTTGCATTAAACTCATGCACTTTCTTTCTAAGAATAAGTAGTTTGTCATGGCTCAACTCATTCTATGAACCTTCCTCTTCTTGTAACACTAATATTTCCATTTGTAATTTTGCCTTGCATTCATTCAATTCCCTAAACTTATTTTTACTCCAATAAAATAAACTTTTAAGAGGTCTTTTCACCTTCCTTTGAAGAATTTCAGCAGCTGAACGAAAATCCCTTTTGTTCCAAGCTTTGGTCACAATACCTCTTAAGGCTTCATAAGAACACCATAAATTCTCAAATATAATCTCCTTGTGCTTGAAAGCTCTTGAATTATATAGACTAAATAACAATGGACAAAGATCTGAAGCCACTCTTGGAAGATGCTTCACCAATGCAAAAGGAATTTCCTCCAAAGCTTTAGAATTTAATAAAACTCTATCAAGTTTTTCCCAAATATGAGCTAGGCCTTCTTTATTATTACACCAAGTATACTTTGGACCCACATAACCAATTTCATGTAAATCATTATTAATGATGAAGCTTTTCATTTCTTGTGGCCCTAGAGAAAATAAAAATGTTTTACCTCCCTTCTTTTCTTCCTTAGAAAGCAAGCAGTTGAAATCTCACCCTATAATACAAGGAGTTCCATTAGAAGAATGATCTTCTAACATTTTCCACAATATCCTTCTCTCGTACAGGTCTTTATTTCCATATACAATTGAAACAATGAGTTCAATGCCTTTAGGGGAAATTAATTTCCCTATCACACATTGATTAGAGGAATTAACAATGGAAAAGAAGAAACATTACTTTTCCAAAGAGCAAGTATACCTCCCAACATTCCATTAGCTACAAAATGGAAGAAGTCCCAATCCTTTCCAATAATTCCATAAACTTCCATTTTATCCACATTTGCTAACATGGTTTTCATTAAACCAATGAAGAAAACATCTTTTTTAACAACCAAACTTCTCTAGTAGTTGGAAGCTTCCTTTTTCTTTGCTCCCCTACAATTCCAGAAAACCATAGACGAAATTAGTTGCAGAATGAGATATAGGCCCTAGCCCTATCAATTCTACTTTCAGCCTTCCTTGTTCTCTGATTTATCTTGACTGATCCCAATCTCTTTAATTCTTTATATAGCTTCCCCTTATGCTTCCCATCAGAAAGATTAGTACAATTATCAATCAGTTCCTTTCTTCAGATTATAGAAAATTGATTTTCTTCTCCTTTATTAGACACTGGGATAATAATAGAATGCTCTTCAGCAATACCACTTGGGATGTTATCTCTTGTAACAATGCTACTATCATTAGTAGCTCTAGTATCTCCCACTGGATCCACTTCTGTATTGAGATTGTCTTCTAAGTCCAATTCTCCAGTAATAAATTTATGGGTTATATTACTATTAATAGTATCAACAACAGTGCTTGCAGTTTTTTTAGCAACTATAGCTTTAGCCATATCTATTTCATTATTTTCCTTCAATTTAGTCTCTATTGAGGCAATCTCAGAATTGCTCAGCTTTTTAAGAACAACAGGTACATATTTTTTCAAAAATGCCTTTCCTCTAAATGTAGGCTTAAAGTATTTCTTTTTATAAGAGAAATGGATCCATGGACCATATGAAGTATTTTCAACAGAAGTCTTGCTCCCATCAGTATCCAATTGCATGTTTTCAAAAACTTCAAGTGACATTTTATCTGAATTTTTAGCCTTATTTTTCAAGCTAGTATCTGATTGTGCTTGAGTTTGATCTCTAATATTTATCTTACAGCTCTGATGACTATATCTCACCCTTGAACAATTAAAGCAAGAAGAATCTACCATGTGAACCTTCAACCCATACTCTTGATTGAAGCTGTGAATCTAATTTGATCCGAACACATTATGGAAAATTCTCGTCTCCCCCAGTTAAACATGTTACCATCCATATAAAGTAGAACCCCAATCCTGAAAGCAATATGAACAACATTTTCCTCATCCCTACAATTAAGGGGGAGATGGGATAAACAAATCCATATTGGAAAAAACAAACCCTTCAAGGTTAGTGGAGAAAATTGAGTATTCCATTTGTCCATACCAATAATATGATTTCCAATGAACCATAGACCGCCACTCAATACAGCTTCCATTATCTCTTGAGAATGGAATGAACAGAGAAACCAATCCATTCCCAAACTAGTTAAATGGAAAGAACCAAATTTGTTCCATTGCCTCCTTAATATAGAGGTTATAACTAAAATCAAATTTGAGTTTCCAAAAACCTTTACTACCACAGAGTTTTGTAATTTATGGATATTGGTTTCTTCATTACTAGGCTTCATTTTAACAGCAACTCCATCCTCAGTCATTTCCACATTCACTTTAGAAGTATCTACCACAATGTTTGAGGGTTTATTCATACATTACTTGGCTTTACTGTATCAACATTAAATTCATTATGTTGGGACTTCTCAGGAGCATTTCTAAAAACTTCTTCAGGTACTATAGAAATATTTGGGTTGAGGGTCAATTCTGATTTAGTTGATGTAATTTATCCTTCTTCTAATAAAGGAACTTTACTACCATTAACAGAATTAGAAAATCTGTTAACTCGTAGTACAGGTTCAACCGAAGACATATCTTTTTCAATATGATCTTCACATTTTGAGGAATTCTTACCATTGGTCATTGAAGGAGGAAATACTGAGTCATTCACCAAAACATTTTTACATTTACCAGAACAGGAAACGAAATTAGAAGATAACGAAGGATCTAAAATTTCTTTAATGTTAAGGGTTCCAGGAGAAGCAATACTTGATTGCAAACTTTTCTTTACAACAGAATAAGAAGACAACTTGTCAAAAGGAGTGGAAGCCGGAGGTGGCTTCCAATCGACTCCGACCATGGTTGCGGCGGTGACCGTTAAACCTCCCACAAAAATTAATCTAATAGAAATTCAAAAATAACTCCTTCTCTCTAAGATTGTTGACTCTCTCTTTCTCTAGGGATCTTGAGGCTCTTGATCCCTTCATGGTTAGTGGAGAAAATGATAATGGTAATAAGATATTTGATAACAACATGATAAGTGTAAATAATAAACATGCTTCCCCAATCAAATAAGATTTGAACTTATTAAAAGAAAAAATAACATCTAAGATTTAGTTTTTAGTGGTTGTATTATTTGATTGTGTAGAATTAAAAGTTTGTATAGTATAAAAAAATAACATAGAATTTGTTATATCTCTTTTGCCCCAGAACTGTACCAACATCAACATCACTAAAAAAGATAAAGACAAATACCAAGCAATAATAATAGAAGCATGTTTCAAATGATGCTTTAGAGTATTGAAATCTTTTTAACATATAGAGTCAAATATAAAAATAACATCATTCATTAACAAAAGGCCTAAAGGATTAGAAATATTAGAGAAATCATTTTTAAATCTTCTATAAAAATTTAGGCATCCTAAGAAGCTTTTAATCTCCTTAGAAGAATTGGGTGGAAGGAGTTTTTCAATCAACTAAATTTTTCCAATGTCTACTTATAATCCTTTCCTAGATATCTTATTCCCTAAGACAATGCCTTCAGTTACCATAAATTAACATTTTCCCAATTTAGAACTAAATATTGTCATTACATCTTTTTAAAAAAGTAGTTAAGTATTCTAGACGTGAATTAAATGTAGTGCCAAATACAAAGAAATTATCCCTAAATATCTCAATACCTTGCTCAATAAAGTTTTAAAATATAGACATTATACATCGTTTAAAAGTAGTTGGAACATTACATAAACCAAAAGGCATTCTCCTAAATGCAAAAGTTTTGTAGGGACTAGTGAAAGTAGATTTATCTTGATCCTTAGGAGAAATATGAATTTGATGATAACTAGAATATACACCTAAAAGTATTTTTATAGTTACTTAAAACATAAATCAATTCAATTTCTTTATGAATTTGTTGAAATGGTTATAGGAAGATTGGAATTTTTATGCAAATATGCATACTTAATATGACAAGGTAAAACTTTAAGTTTTAAAGTTAGGGCCTCGTTAATAGATGGTTTCAGAGTTTTATCTAAAGATCAAGTTTTCAACAATTAAAAATGTTCTTATTTTTTTACTTTCTTTTCTAAATTTTATTTCAATGGGACTATTAGATGTATTTTGTTCTTGCTCATCTTCTTTTTCCTTAATCACTTCTCCTACCATAGTTTTTTTTAAGGTCTTAAACTAAAATGTCCCCCAAATCCAGCATAAAGCATTCTTCTTTCCTTTCTTAAGGAAATTTTATAGATTTTAATAGACCAATTGTCACCTCCTAGTCTAGAATTCTCATAGTTAATTCTCACTTTTGAACATCAATCATAACTTTCTCTATTTCTATGAAAGTTCTTCCTAAAATTAGAGGTATTTCCCTATCTTCTTCCATGTCTAAAATAATAAAATTAAAAGGAAAAATGAACTTATCAATCTTGATCAAAACATCCTCTTTTACTCCTTTTGGATAAGTAAAAGATATAAGAGCCAATTTAAGAGTAATAGAACTAGGTTGAATCTCTCCAATATCTAACCTATTAAAGATGGATAGGGGCATGCGGTTAATATTAGATTTTAAATCACATAAGACTCTCCCATAGAATTTATCTCCAATAGTTAAAGGAATGGAAAAATTCCCAATATATTTAAGTTTTTCAGAAATTTTCATTTGTAAAATGGCACTACATTCTCCAGTTAATACCACTACTTCATATTCACAAATCTTCTTTTTCTTACTCAAAATATATTCCTTGAATTTAGCATAATTAGGATTTTGTTCTAAAGCCTTAGAGAAGGGAATATTAATTGTTAATTTTTAAACACTTCAAAGAACATTGAGAACTTTTTGTGAAGATTTCTTTTGATCAACCTCTTAGGGAAAGGGAGGGGTGGTTTATCAACAACCTTTTTATAAACCTTTTTAGGTTCTTTAATATGTTTAGATTGTTTTAGAAGGGGCATTCTTTCCTTGTTGTTCCATTCTATCATCCTTATCCTAGTGTTGGTCTTTCTCTTTATAAGGGTCTCCTAACCCTTTCCCACTTCTAAGTTTGATATTATGACATTTTTTAGCTAGTATTGATAATGAATCAACCTAAAAAATTTTAATACTTGATATTTAATTTGTTTAAGAGCATTAAATTAATTAATCATTTGCATTGGTGACTCCAGAACAATATTTTCAAAGAATTCCTTCTTATTCCTTTCATGATATATTTTTTCAAATTTTGTAGGGTAGTCTTATAGCTCTACATATCTTGGTGCACTGGCACTATATCTCTTAAGATCATTATTAACCTTCAATTCATCTAATTTCTTAGAAATATAAGCAACTTGAGAAGTCAAAATGTATAACGAATCATTTTCATAGACTCCTGTAACTCCCTTATGATTCACCTTTTCAGCAGAGCACTAGAAATTATTTTTTCCATTTCTTCAATTAATAATAAGCATCTTCAAAAGGCTTTGACATCAAAGAACCTCCAGCTGCAGCATCAATTATGGCTCTAAGGGATCCTTCCAATTTGTTATGAAATGTTTGAATTATCAATGAATCAAGTATGGTAGGGTGAGGGCACTTTTTAAGTATCTCCTAAAATCTCTCCAATCTCTCCCAACTCTCATAAATAGATTTTCCTTCTAATTGGTAAAAGAAGTAATATCATTACTATGTTTGATGGTCTTAGAAGGTGGGAAATACTTTTCTAGAAATTTGCGTGCCAACTTATTCCATGTGATAATATAGCCTTGGGGTAAGGAATTTAATCACATTTTTGCTTTATCTTTTAGAGAAAATGGAAACAATAAAAGTCTAATGACATCATCACTAACACTATTATACTTAAACGTTACATAAATTTCTAAGAAACTTGCTAAATATATGTTAGGTTCTTCAATGGGAGGTCCCTTAAACTGATAATTATGTATTATCTAAATGATTTCATGTTTTAATTCAAAATAATTTTCTTGGATGGAGGGTCTATTTATGCTTTAATGAATTTATTCTACTAAAGCGTTTTGGAAAATCCTTGACAGGTCAAGAATGATCTAAGTTTTGAACATGGTTAGCTATTTTAAAAATATTTTTTGAGGTTCTAACTTTAGAAAGGGTTCTCTCAATTTCTGAATCAAAATTTAAATGTGACTCCCCTCTATATCTTATAATCACATAACCATTAATATACAATAAATAAATTAAGAGTAAAGAAAATAATAATATTTTATAAGTAATTATGCAATTTATTCAATAATTTAGAAATGTTATAAATAAAACATTTTTTCCTCGAGCAACGGTGCCAAAAACTTTAGGGGGGAGGTGGAGTAACCTAAAGACTTATGGAATGATATAAGGCTCTACCAATCCCTAAACAATGTTTAGCTTTTATTTGTTATAAAAAAACTAATAAAAACCCCACTTTATATAAACAAGTATACATGTCGAATCAAGTAAAATAGTGATGAAGTATATCATCGATCTTATGAGGTAGAATGTTTACTTGCAAATACTAGTACTGTCTACTTCAACTACAACAATTATCCTACTCAATAAAAATAAGTTTTATTTCACTTAATTTAAAATATAAATAACTAAATGAAACATAATTTTGATAAATATTATTGGATTGATGGAATGTAAATACAATATATTTCTTAATTATTCTTTTTTATATTGACGTTATTCAAATCTTATGCATCACCTATGGCTCAGTAAAGCATGAAGATACAAAGGATATATTAAACATGCCAACCTCAATGCCACTATAAAATCACATAATATGTCACCCTATGAGAATCTTAGAAGAGTAAGTAAATCATGTGATATTAAAATCCTATCATGACAATTAATCTCTATAAATTAGATACATAATAAGCAATATGGCTATGCCTATATTACACCAATCCAACATACCTTGTTCTGCCTACTTTCCTATTACTAGGCTCCATATTACACATGATATGAACTACACATATAACCACTATGTTCATTAAATGAAGACCTCGTATATTGAAAACATCATAAAATTATTAATGAAGATAATTCTTTAGTACTCCACATTTGATTTACACCGTCAATCCAAAATTAGAGAATTTGGGTAGGCATGAAGAACAAGTGAAGCAAATTCATTTTCATTAATTTTTATAAAATAAAGAAAGTACAAAAGAAAAGATATTATTGGATGGGTTCAATGATCTCCTCTACACTCCTTCTTGAACTTATAGAATTGATTCCTCAAACATAAGCCAAGTACCTTAATGGAATGTATTTAGTACTTCTCTGAATTATCTTAGTTGTCACTCTTAAGTAAAAATTAGAGAGGCACTATAAAGATTAAAATTAAATAAGTGACTAAACGCCCTTACTAACATTACATATGAAATATATAAAAACATATATAAAATATATTTTAATGTCGTGATGCTTGAGACACTTGTGTAACAACGCCTATAAAATGAACTAACATTATAGAGCTAAAGGTTTTCCTCAATTGCGATGCCGCTGACATGGACCCACTGTTTAATAAATTGACACATCATTTGCTGGTAGAATATATACAAAAGGATATAACTATAGCATTATGATGTGCTGATGGTTGAGTGCTTTGGTATCCATGTAATACTTTCCTTATCTTGGCGACACTAGAATTCGGTGTTGTGTCATTATGTATACATATATTTGGCTATGCGGCGCTAACTCCTCTGATAATATGGCACTTTCAAGCAATGGTTGGGCACTTTCATGTCCATATTTGGGTGCTCTGGTGCTGTTAATGATGGTGCCGCGATGGTATAGTGTCTGACCCTGTGACGCTGTACCATACTTAAATTTTTTCCCATTTTCTGCATTTTACTGCATAAATGCAACTAAAATAACATATCTTCATAAACAAATTAACACATAAAATATAATAATATCTACACTTATCGGTAGCTTCTTTATGAAATTACTAAACGACAAGAGGGGGGTGAATTGTAAAAGTCTTTTTCTTAATAAAATTATCCCTAAACAAGAGTTCTAATTTTTTTATTGTTTTTGAAATTTTAAAACAGAGATTTATGCAATTTTACTTTCACAAAATTTCACATGCAATAGATATGACAAATTTAAAATGCAAGCAAAAAGTAAACAACGATAAGGAAAGAACACACCAAGAATTTTATAGTGGTTCGGTCAAAATATGACCTACATCCACTCCCAAGAGTCCTCCACTCCAGGATTTTCACTATCAAAATAGTTCTCCTTTTGCCCCCCTCGGCAAGGCGGAGAAGCCTGTACAAACCTCCCTTTCACTAACCCGGCGTGGCGGAGTACCAAACTCTATTTTCGCCCTTCTAGCGACGGCAGAGAACCTTCTCGTTTTTCTCCCTACTGGAGAAGGCAGAGAACCTCGAGATAACTGATGTAGACGAGCCTTTCCCTTGGAGATCCTCCCTCAAATCCTTCTAGGGCCACAGGAGGAGCAAGATGCAGCCCCTGAGTACGATGTTCAAATTTTAATTAGGCCTGGATTACATGCACTAATCATGGGTTAATTTAAGTAAGTATTAAAAACATATCGTACAGTACGAACATGTTCGTACAGTACGAACGGCGAAAAATCACTTACTTAAACTAAGTCACGGCTAGGGTTTTAGATCTGAATATATCGTACAGTACGAAATACTTCGTAGAGTACGAGCTATTCACAGAATTGTCCACATAGCTTGGATCGTACGGTACGAAATAAAATCGTACAGTACGATCTCCAGAGAAGAATTTTAGTTATATTTTGTAGTTAAAAAAGAACTCTCCCCCTGTGTGTGTGCATGGTTGCTCTTACTCTTACGCATTTGGTGGCCAGACTCAATAAAGTAAAAATACAATAAATGAAAAATACAATGTTTGACTCATACTCCTAATCTACCCGGTCTTGAGTCTTCCTTTCTTCCTGAGTCACTTGTGATCTTCCTAAAATGTTAGTGCTCAAGGAAAATAACAAATAAAATAATAATCAATGAAAAGCAGTTCCAAAACACTCATTATTTGGCATCATCAAAATCTCAAACTCGGGGTCATGGGTTGCAACACTTTATAAATTTTATTTTTTTGGGAGTCAAAATCAAAATTGTTCTAGAAAATATGCTATATTTTCCTTCTGTACTGTTTGTTATCTCCTTTCTCCTTTGCTTTAAATTTATATTATTGATTCTTGACTCATACTCCCATTTAATATGCCCTATTTTCTTACATTTAAGGTAAATGAAAATAGAAGTTGATATAGTATTCCTTTTACTTTTTTTCCTTTGTGCTTCAACCTGTCATTATTCCTTTTCTTTTTTACTTTTTAAAAAAGTTAATAATTTTTTTAGGCACGAAGAAAATATCTTCATCTTCTAATGAATTTCAGCCTCTACTTTTTTCTCTTCTAATTTAATTGTAACATCTTTTTCCATTTTCTAATTACTTGAATTTGCTTGTTTTTTGGCTAATTTTTTATCAATATTATATTGAGGAGAAAATTAGCAAGCTAAACATCTTTTGATTTAAAAATTATCATTATCATGGAATCCTTATCCATAGGAAAATAACTATTTTTTTTAATTTTTTAGCATTTATAAATTATCTCTCTAAAGCATATAAATTTATAATAACTTCTACAAAATATGTGTACATGTTAAAGATGCTCTCATTTGATTTCATATGAAATAATTCATAGCCATGTGACAATATATTCATGCAAGATTATTTGACTTCCTTAGTGTCTTCACAAGTAATGCATAGTGTATCAATTTTTTTTTTACCTTTATGTGCCAATTTTAGCAATAGAGATATGTATGTTCTCTTCTAATTTTAGTGCACAAAAAATAAGTAACATAGCCATTTGGAATTAAATTATGAAACTTCTCTTTTATTGAATGTCGAGTGTCGACTCAATTAAGATTATTTTAATATTCCTTACATTTTCTACATTTAATGGTTGAGTGTGTCCAATTGGAGCCATATTTCACATTCTATGGTCATTACATTGACTAAATGTTTATGTATAAACTTTTTGAAAATCTAATGCAAAATTGACATATGGTGATGTTTGAGTAATAGGATACCCTTTCAAGGTGTCTCTATAGAATATTCATGCCACAATAAAAATAAATTGATATAGTAAAACCTATAAATAAAGTAACCACTCTAAAACCAATTAAAATATATGGCACACTAAAGAGTCAGAGGGTCTGATTTGGTGTGTCTCAATGATTTTTAGATTTTTATTTTATAAGAATGAAGAAAAAAGAACAACTGTGTGATGAACTATCTAACAATTTAATAGATCCTTCTTGTTTTAGTTTGAAAACTTGGATGCGATTTAGTACTAAATTTAAACATAATTATTTAAAATAAAGTTGAAACTAAATAATTTATTTCTTATAAAGCCTTAATTTAACATTACAAATAGATTGCCACTTATCAATATTAAATTGGGATTTCATATTTAACATATCATAAGATGCTACAATAATAAGTATACAAATCATCTACATACATTTTACAAGTAGCATAATAAAAAAAGTGCAAGAAAGTAAAAGATAACGACCATATTTGTAGTGGTTTAGCTTGTTGGCCTCTATCTAATCCCTTTATCCTCTGCTTGAGAATTATTCTACCTTCCTCTTTTTATTTCACACTAAGAAGAGAAGCATATCTTCATCATAAGCTATTGGAGAAACCCTTACACCTTTTTTTCTCCTAAAAAATCATGGCTATCTTAGCCAACCGACTAGATTCCTCTATATGAGGAAAAAGGTCTAAAAGATATATAAATTTCTTTTAATCATTTTACAAAAGGCTCTAAGATCAAAACTTACATTCTCAGGTTAGAGTTTAAATGATGTAGTTTTGGGAAAATATTGAAATTAAAAATAAAATCATGTTCAACCTTGCACAACATGCTCTAGCGATAATAAAGCGATTTAGGGTTTCTTACTTGTTGGCCCATTCCTCTTCATTGTGGTAGATTTCTTGTTTTTTTTTACTATTTTTTTATGTTTCTTTATTTCTATATTAGTTTTTGGGCTTTGTGCTGAGTTTTTGTTTTTTAGCTCATTATGATTTTTGGGTGATGGGACCCCGTTGCCATCAAACCCCTGGCTTTCTCTGAATTCTACTGGTATGAAACATTCATTTAATGATGTTCTTGTGGGTGGAACTTCTTTATATAGTCCTAAGCTTGATTTGGCTTAAATAGCCTTTAAAGGTTTTATGGCTGTGATGTTTTACGTTACATAGATCTCTTAATTAGTTACCCCTTTTGCTATTACTCTAGTTGGTAAGTTCCTATTGCATATTAAAGTTTGTGAGGAGTGTTAAACCCTAAAGAACTTGCAAGGGGCTAACCAAGAGGGGAGGTGAATTGGAAGTTTTAAAAAATCTTTAAAAAAAAAAAATCTTTTTAATCTTTTTTATATATTTTAAAACAAAACAATAACCCTTGTTGTTGAAGAAAAATAATTTTCATGATAACAATAGAATCCAATTTTTCAATCACAAAACTAATCACAAAAAGTTCAGAAATAAAATATGGTAAAAGTAATAAGAAAGAACACACCAAATTTTATATTAGTTTGGTCAAATCTGACCTACATCCATTCCTTAGAGACTCCCTCTCCAAGTATTGTACTAAACTAAAGTGACTCTCTTTTTGCTCCCATAGCAAGGCAAAGAAGCCTTTACAAAATCTTTTCACCAATACGGTGAGGTAGAGAACCTTAAATCCTTTTACTCCCTCCTAGAGTAAGCAGAGAACCTAAAAATCCTTTTTCACCCTCCTGGTGAAGGTGAAGAACCCAGGAATGCTTTTACTCCCTCTTGGAGTAGGTAGAGAAACTAGATCTAATGTCGTATAAGATCTCACAAGAGCCACCAAGGAACCAAAGGAGAAACTCAAAGAATATGATGAACACCTTGCTTGGAGCAACCTTTCTGATTCCCTCACAAACTCCCCCTCACAAGGATCTCTCTCTCTCCTCTCAAGCTCCTTCTCTTCCTTTATAAGCTCCCTCTTGGATCAACTCCATAGAAAAATATTAACTCAAGGGTTAATAAAATTGATTGAACATAGATCCTTCAAAAGAAGCCCTAATTTTTAATTCTGTGAAACTGATAGTCATGTGTGATTAGTATAAAATATCCATTTCATCTAGGATGATCACCATTGCTCTGTATGATCAGTACAAGAATTTATACAACCAGTACGATCTTGCAATCATCCTATACGATTAGTTCAAGATATTATATTGATCATCTTGTATGACATGGGATGATATGTGGAGATCTTCATATCAACCTGCAAATGTCTTGGGATGTCCAATTTAGTACTCCTAGACAATTAGAAGAAAAATATGGTGTTTTATCTTGGATGATAGGATATTATCTTACAAAATATATTATATTAACCAGTATGATCCAAATAGATCATCATGTATGATATGATTGAAAATTTTAACCATAATTGTTCCACTAATCATTGGATTAATTTAGGTTTGATTGTCATAAATTATTAAGTATGATGTGTATCATCCTGCACGATTAGAATAAATTAAAAAAAAAAAACTTAAATTGTTATTGGTGGCTATTTTTCATCATCTAAATAGTTCATCATGGATGATATGGATCGTCTAGTATGATTAGTTTAATCACTCAAAATTAGCATGGATGTCATAATCAGGGTTTCTATTTTTAGCCGATCATCTAGTATGATATCAAATCATCCTTGATGATTAGGTCAAAAATAAAAATAAAAATACTCTAACTCACTAAATATCTCCCCCTGAGTGTGTGTGTGTAAGGTTGCTTAGCTTGGGGTCCATCATATTCAAGATTTGACTCAAGAAAGGTGAAAACTACATTGAAATGAAATTACAAGTAGACTCAACCCTAATCTAACTTATCTTGAGCTGATTTGCATTGCAAGTGATCTTTGTGTAACTGAAAGGTTAGAAATAAGGCCAAACAAAATAAATATGCAATAATAGTGTTGAGTCTAGTGAATAGGTTGTTAGACCTAAGTTAATGTCCCAAGGCTACCAAGAGGGGGGTGAATTTGTATTTTGAAAACTTAACCCTCTTTTTGAATTTTAGTTGAATCGAAATTAAACTTTTAATGAAATTTTTTATAGAAAAGTTTTTCAGCCACAAATTTTTAAAACAAAAGAAAAATGCGAAAACAAAAAGCAGTAAAGTAAACGACACAAGATTTATAGTGGTTCGGTCTAAACCAGGCCTATATCCACTCCCCAGAGGCACCCTCTGAGTATTGCACTAATACTAATAGAGTCTCTCCTTTTGCGCCCACAGCAAGGCGGAGAAGCCTTTACAAACACTCTTTTCACCACTACCCGATGCGGCAGAGAACCATCGTTCTTTTACACAATCCCCAGTGTTGGCAAAGAACCGTCCATCCTTTCACACTCTCCTAGTATGGTCAGAGAACCCTTCATCCTTTCACACTCTCCTAGTGTGGGCAGAGAACCCTTCGGCTGTTCACACTCTCCTAGTGTGGGCAGAGAACCGGATCTCCTTGACAGATCTTCTCACTAGAAATCTAGAAGGAAGAAAGCAAAAGAGTGATGTAATCTCAAATCACAAGTTAGAAATCTTACCTTTGAATCACCAAGCGAAGCCTTTACGCTCCAGTGGTAGAAATCCTTCTTTGAATGCTCTCTCTCACTCTCTCCTTTACTCTTCTTCCAATAGGCATGAAGTTCAATGAGCAAAAAGATTGGGTGGCAGTCAAATTTGAACTATTTACACAAAAGACAAGAAAAATAACCCAAAAACTGTAAGTTTTCAATTCTATACGCAGTGGATCATCCTGTACAATAATGGATCGTCCTGGACGATTTTACTTAAATTGTCGAAAAACGAACCTTATGTATATTGGTACGAATTATGTTCGTACACCCTAATCGTCCCGTACAAATTAAGTTCATCCGGTACAAAATGGTTATTTCATAGGTCGGTTTCCCAAAATTCTTCAAGACGTAACCAACTGACGTAAGTCGGTTCAGTTCGTCCTGGGACGAACGGGTTTCGTCCTAGGATGATTTTAAATAGAGAGTTTCGTGCATGGATGAAAATTTATTTAGTCCTGTATGATCTCATACAGAGAGTTTTGTCCAGGGACGAAAATTTATTTCTTCCTGTACGATCTCATACGGAGAGTTTCATCCAGGGACGAACCTTATTTTTCGTCTGGACGAACAGTGCAAGTGAGAATCCCGAGAAGTTAGTCCAGGGACTAATATTAAATTCATCCTGGATGATTAGTACTTAGAAAAATTTTCTCCCCGCCTGTTCGATCCATTGGTCTTCTTAGGGTAATTGCTCCCGTACGAACTATGTTCGTCCTGTACAATCAGTTTGCAAAAATTGTTCCCCAAGTGTGTATTATGTGATTTTTCACTAAGTTACAATCACTCTCTCTCATTTCAAAACTTATAAATATTTGTTGATTTTGATTACAAGTCTTCATATCTTGGAGTTGATTTCCTGAAATGTTAGTAAACACTAGAGCAAAAACAAATCTTCCAAAAAATGCTAGGAGATAACAACATATAAAACAATAATATTTAGAATCATCAAAACTATACAAGTTGCAAGAATGTAAAACATGCAAATTGCAGCTTTCCTAACAATCTCCCCCTTTTTTATGATGGCAAAACAATTATTGTTTGTATTACTTGAAA